>NC_090173.1:12162512-12375012 GCF_024679245.1 Pseudorasbora parva | reverse complement strand
TGTTTCTAGAGTGTTCTAATTGGTCGCTAGGGGTCACTAGACAGTTATAAAGTTCTAGGTGTTTCTAGAGTGTTCTAATTGGTCGCTAGGGGTCACTAGACAGTTATAGAGTTCTAGGTGTTTCTAGAGTGTTCTAAGTGGTTGCTAGGCAGTTACATTGGAATTCTAAGTGTTTCTAAGGTTAGAGTGATGGATCTTGGAACACTTCGGTGAGCAGATGTCCTCGCTTGGCTTTGTTCATGGAAGAAACAGACGCCCTAGAACTCGAATCACCTTGAGAAAGACCACACTTCCTCTCCTTCACCCTCCAGCTCACATAAGACTCCGAGCTGTAAGTGTGTGTGTGTGTGTGTGTGTGTGTGTGTGTGGGGGGGGGGTTTAGCGGGGCAGCGCTAACAGCTATAGCTAATTGCCTGACCTAATTATAGCTGTGACAAAAGGTGTCTTAAACAGGAAAAAGAGAATGCTGTCTGTCTAGAGACGACACGAGTCCTGATTGAGAAAAATGACAAGCATGACATCAGTAATGTCCAAAATCAAAATAGAAAGTTATTATAATACGAATGTTGTTTATTTTGTGTATAATTGTTAGTGAAATCTGAGTGGTTGTAAGTGTGTAACTATGCAAGTGGGGTGTTTTGAGTGGTTGTACATGTGTTTTTCTGCAGTTTTATTCAGTTGTTTGAAGAAGTTGTAAATGTGTTGCTATGCCGTCTCCAGTCTAGGGTGTTCTGCTGAGGTGTGGTTGCTGGGCTGTTCTGAGCGGTTGTTAATGTGCCGCTATGCAGTTTTTATGGTGTTTTGAATAGTTGTAAATGTGTTGCTATGCCGTCTCTGGGGTGTTCTGCTGAGTTGTGGTTGCTGGGGTGTTCTGAGTGGTTGTTGGTGTGTTGCTATGCAGTTGGTCTGTGTTTGATTGGTTCTAAATGTGTTGCTATGCAGTCCCTAGGGTATTCTGCTGTGGTGTGGTTGCTGGGGTGTTCTGAGTGGTTGTAAGTGTGTTGCTATGCAGTTTTTCTAGTGTTTTGTGTAGTTATAAATGTGTTGCTATGCAGTCCCTAGGTTGTTCTGCTGAGGTGTTGTTGCTGGGGTGTTCTGAGTGGTTGTAAGTGTGTTGCTATGCAGTTGTTCGAGTGATCTGAGTGGTTGTAAGTATGTTGTTATGCAGTTTTTCTGGCGTTTTGATTAGTTGTAAATGTGTTGCTATGCAGTCCCTATGGGGTTCTTTTGAGGTGTTGTTTGCTGGGGTGTTCTGCATGGTTGTTAATGTGTTGCTATGCAGTTTTTCTGGTGTTTTGATTAGTAGTAAATGTGTTGTTATGCAGTCCCTAGGGTGTTCTGAGTGGTTGTTAGTGTGTTGCTATGCAGTTGGTCTGTGTTTGATTGGTTTTAAATGTGTTGCTATGCCATCTCTCGGGTGTTCTGCTGTGGTGTGGTTGCTGGGGTGTTCTGAGTGGTTGTTAATGTGTTGTTAAGCAGTTGTTCGGGTGTTCTGAGTGGTTTTAAATGTGTTGCTAAGTCCCTAGGGTGTTCTTCTGAGGTGTTGTTGCTGGGGTGTTTTGAGTGGTTGTTAGTGTGTTGCTATGCAGTTTTTCTGGTGTTTTGACTAGTTGTAAGTGTGTTGCTATGCAGTTTTTCTGGTGTTTTGAGTAGTTGTAAATGTGTTGCTATGCAGTCTCTAGTCTAGGGTGTTCTGCTGAGGTGTGGTTTTCTGGTGTTCTGGTTGGTTGTTAGTGTGTTGCTATACAGTTGGTCTGTGTTTGATTGGGTTTAAATGTGTTGCTATGCAGTCTCTAGGGTGTTCTGCTGAGGTGTTGTTGCTGGTGTGATCTGAGATTGTTATAAGTGTGATACTATGCAGTTTTTCTGGCGTTTTGAGTAGTTGTAAATGTGTTGCTATGCAGTCTCTAGGGTGTTCTGCTGAGGTGGGCTTACTGGGGTGTTCCGAGTAGTTGTAGGTGTGTTGCTATGCGGTCCCTAGGGTGTTCTGCTGAGGGGGCAGTTGCTGGGGTGTTCATAGTAATTGCTACTGTGTTGCCATGTGTTTTAATTTGCTTTATAAATAAAATTATTATTATTCGGAATGATTGTTAGCATGTTGCTACGCAGTTGCTAGGTTGTTACTTCACATTTAGCGGTTAGCGGATTAACAATTTTTAATCATGTCAGAGGGCTATATGGATATCTATGAAGTCTGAATGAAATAATGAAGATCTAGTTGAGGTCGTAATGAGCTCATGACTGTAATGTTTTGGTTGCTAATCGCTCCCGTACCAGTTAAACAGCCATCTCTGACACAGTGCTAAATTTAACCATCAACACATGGATAGTTGCTCTGTCTCTAGACTTCAGAGGTTCAGAACTGTTGCATAGACTGTAAGCACGATGCAGACTGCTCCAGTTTTGGGAAAATATGTTTTAGCACTGTTTTCTGTCATCGTGGCCTGTAGTTTCTTTGAAGTGTGTGAGAGTTGAGTTTAAAATATTCTGATCCGTCGGTCCGCAGCTGTTGTAACCGTGTGTGCGTCAGCAGGAGCAGCATAAGCGCACTCAGAGAAATGAATACCAAAGCTCTACATTTTGTAGTGCACTAATGAACTCAGAATTTGGGGCATCTCAAGCATCATTATATCATCTGACCGTCTAGTGTCAGAATAATATGCAAATTAACCACAATTATGACATCATCAGTGAATTTTTGTATAATGAATAAGTATTGTCATATAACATAAGCATATGATTCTTTTATAATTATATAAATAAATTGTAGAATAGCTATATAGAAAATTTAGAGTTAAAACAAATTGGCTAAAACTATTTTAACTCAAATTGGATCAGTTAACTGGCATTCCTGCAAAAGCAATGATGTAGTGTTTGTGTTTTAGTTGTTGTTAGGGTTAGTGTCACATGCCTGTCCTGTCTTGTGTGCACATGTGGGTTTTGTCAGTATGGCCTTTGTGCTTCTGTCATTGTCTGATCCCTCCCCCTTGTTATCTGATTATTGGTTCATTTGCCCCACCTGTTCCCTCTTGATTTCTTCCCCTTATAAGCTCCTTGTGTTTGTCAGTCTGTGTTGGATCCTTGTGTAATGTCTGCGTCTTCCGTCCTCCGTCCTCCCCGTGATTCTGTTGGTTTGTTTAAGTTTATATGTTATTATTCTATTATGTGTTTTTCCCCCTCGTGGGTTTTGTTTTGAGTTTGTTTTATTTGTTATAAATAAATATATTATTTTCTGCACTTGAGTCCTCGCACCATTTTCCCTTGTCTGTGACGTGACAGTTAGTTGTTTTAGATGTTGTTTAGGTGGTTGCTAGGGTCTCACTAGGCAGTTGCTTGGGAGTTCTGGGTAATGGCATAAAGTCAAATGCACTAATTAAAGTCCTGCATTAAAACTTACATTTGTGAAGACCTTGTATACTGTTCATTGTAAGAATGATAGACAAAATAGTTGAAATATAAATGAAAATTTATAGAAATCTTTCTCTAGAATGAATGTTGTTTTTTTTTTTTAAGGAGAGTAGCTGATTTGTTCCAGAATTTTGTGCTGGTTGAAAGTCTCTTCACATTCTGATAGCAATCAATAATACTATATACAATGGGTACGGAAAGTATTCAGACACCCTTACATTTTCCCCCCATATTGACACAGAATTGTTGACATTTTTTGCAGATTTATTAAAAAAGAAAAACTGAAATACCCCATGGTCCTAAGTATTCAGACCCTTTGCTGTGACACTCATATATTTAACTCAAGTGCTGTCCATTTCTTCTGATCATCCTTGAGATGGTTCTACTCCTTCATTTGAGTCCAGCTGTGTTTGATTATACTGACTGGACTTGATTAGGAAAGCCACACACCTGTCTATATAAGACCTTACAGCTCGCACTGCATATCAGGGCAAATGAGAATCATGAGGTGCAGAAATGCAGTCCGGAGATGGGAGAAAATTGTAGAAAGTTAACCATCACTGCAGCCCTCCACCAGCCCTCGGGGCTTTATGGCAGAGTGTCCCGACGGAAGCCTCTCCTCTTTTTAGTTTGCTAAACACCTTAAATAAGTGAGAAATATGGTGAGAAATTGCTTTAGCATAGCTTTTTTTGGGCCTTAATTCTAAGCGGTATGTGTGGAGAAAACAGGCACTGCTCATCACCTGTCCAATACAGTCCCAACAGTGAAGCATGGTGGTGGCAGCATCATGCTGTGGGGGTGTTTTTCAGCTGCAGAGACAGGACTGTAAAAGGTTGCAATCGAGGGAAAGATGAATGCGGCTAAGTACAGGGATATCCTGGACGAAAACCTTCTCAAGAGTGCTCAAGACCTCAGACTGGGCAGAAGGTTCACCTTCCAACAAGATAATGAGCCTAAGCACACAACTAAAATAATGAAGTAGTGGCTTCACAACAACTATGTGACTGTTCTTGAATGGCCCAGCCAGTGCCCTGACTCAAACCCAATTGAGCATCTCTGGAGACACCTGAAAATGGCTGTTCACTAGCGATTACCATCCAACCTGACAGAACTGGAAAGGATCTGCAAGGAGGAATGGCAGAGGATCCCCAAATCCAGGTGTGAAAAACTTGCATCTTTCCCAAAGAGACTCATGGCTGTATTAGATCAATAAGGTGCTTCTACTAAATACTGAGCAAAGGGTCTGAATACTTAGGACCATGTGATATTTCAGTTTTTCTTTTTTTTTAAATCTAAAAAAATTAGCAAAAATGTGAACAATTCTGTGTTTTTCTGTCAATATGGGGTGCTGTGTGTACATTAATGAGAAAACAAAAATTAACTTAAATGATTTTAGCAAATGGCTGCAATATAACAAAGAGTAAAAAATGTAAGGGGGTCTGAATAATAATTTCCGTGCCCACTCTATATACCAAACCTAAACAACCAGCTTTGCAGCATTCATGCCATATCTCTTCCAAATTAGAGTAGTTGGGAACCCGTGAGGTTATACTTGGAGTGGTTTGTCAAGAGTATGTGTTTTGAAGGAGGCGTGGCTTTGACGATGCTCTGAAGGGAGGGTGGGAACTTATGCTTTCAAAGCTAGCCTGTTATTCCTAGCAGCTCTGAAAAGTGCCTCTCTTTAATTGAATCAGTGGATGAACTGAAACAGTGAATTGTCTAAAAACGATTTTCAGTCGACTGAAGCATCACTATTGATGCATTTGTGGTCCCATAATTGTTTTGTCTTTTGGATTTATTAACATGTTAAAGTCAGGAGAGAAAGAACAGGACTGAGAAAAGGAAAAGACAAGCAGCCACATGTTGTTAATGCACACTTTTTCAATGGCACGTTATGATCTGAATCCTGTTATCAGCTCTAGCCTATGTTTGCCACCAGTTGTTTTAGTAGTTGACGGTTGTTAATTGCTAACATTAATGCTTGTCTTTTGCGTGTTTAATGTGAGTTGTCGTATCATTGCAGGGCTCTATGACTCCGATCGGCCTGTCATAGTGGCGAGATCTGAGAGCGAGAAACGCAGCCGCTGAAGCAAGCACATGTCTGACAACATGCCGTGGAAAACTCCTCCGAGTCATTTGTGCGGTGTACGGCGAAGAGAGTGAGATTGATGTTTGTATTTCATCCTTAGATGGGTTTTCAGAATTCACTGCATGGCTCACTCGCTCTGTATTGGATGTGCCGGCGAACGTCTCTCTGTGACGGCAGCTTTCAGCATCTAATTACTGACAGCTCATGCAAACAAACTCACGCCGCCACTGCACCCCGTTAGTGAGCCGGTTAGAAAGAGCCGGAAAATGAACAGTTAAAAGGGAAAAAGCCCATAACGGTAGTCCATATGACTTGTGTGTTATATTTAAAGTTTTACAGTAGGCCTAGTTATTCAGTGAAAATCTACTTTCATTAAATGAAAAAAAGAGCAGCCATGAAGATGTTATACACTCCTTCCATTTGGATTAAAGTTTAGCAGACTATTAAATGTAATGTGATGGATATTGTCAGTCATACATGAACTAAACGGGTACGATTTCTGCACACAAAATAATTATGGCATAGTTTATTATAAACTAGTTGTATTCTCTTACTAGTAACCACATACTCTTAGAAAAAAATGTGTACAAATGTTATTTTTTTAACAGCTTGCAACTGGGGCAGTACCCTTAAACTAATGGGCAATAACCCTCTATAAAGAGGTCTATAAAGTTTTAAATATGGACATTTTTCTTATACAAACGCGCTACTTAGCTTCAGAAGGCCTTTATTAACCCCCTGGAGCCGTGTGGAGCAGTTATATGATGGATAGATGCACTTTTATGGACTTCATAAACAGTTCACTGCCATTATAAAGCTTGGATTAGTCGGGACTTTTTTAAATATAACTCTGATTTTATTCGTCTTAAAGAAGAATGTCATATACACCTAGGATGACTTGAGGGTGAGTATATGATGGGGTAATTTTCATTTTTGTGTGAACTATTCCTTTAATGTCTGAACAATTGCAATAAAATTGACTCACACCCTGATGAAAGCTTAATATATTTTAACAAGTTAAACTGGAAACATGAATCGCATTCATTAACATTGACAGCACTAGTTTTCACAAAAAAATGTAAAAAATAAGCTGACTCTAAGCACAAGTACGCAATATGGTTATTAAATCTTAAACACATTTTTTATAATATTTAGATAAAGATTGAAGATGTCAATTTTACAGGCCAGACATCTTTTTTTGGCCATAACTGTATTTGAATATTCTAGTAAAGTTAAGCAAAGTCAAACTTCTTCTATGAATGCAATAAATCCAGAAACACACCAGGCAGTTCTCTAACTGTATTCAGTGATAATTAATTCAGCCAATAATGAGTGCATGGAATTAATGTCAGAAGTGTCCACATAGCCGGAAAGAGTGCGACCTTTCCCCTCCGACGGGAAATCTCTGCCCGAGAAATCTCTGGCCTTTAAACTCACGGCGCAGGTTCTCGACTTCATATCAGGAGGATTCATATAGTTCAAACCCAGAGGAGGAAGTGACCTTTTGGAAATTTAATTATGTGCTTTGATGACCTTGCCCGACCTCTGTTTTGAGATCTCATCCACAGGTTTATTAGAATGGATGGAGGTCGAGGAACAGAAGTTGGAAACAGTGAATGTGGCAAGAGTTGCCTCGAGTGACTGGAGAACTACAGGTATTAAATCCCACAGAACGTCTGATGCCTACACACAAGACTGAAAAGAGCTTTCTTTTCGCAGCTCCAGTCTTATATCCAGCTGGCTTTGTGCAATTTACATGAGTTAGTGTGCGCAGGTTTGTATCTGGAAATAAAGATGGGTTCTGAGAGGGAAATAGACACTGGGTTCATAGAATTGAATTTGAAGGATATACAAAAGTTTCTTTGCATATAAACAAAATATAGAGAGAGATACAGTGTTCTGTTCACGGTTGTTCTCAGAGCTCATTTGTGATTTACCGGCACCTAAATATTACACACTTAAAGGGTTACTTCAGCGATTAGCATATGGCTTTGTATCAGTAGAAACCCTGGAGTATAATCAAATGATTGTGCTTTCCCCCTCATATCCCCCTGGGATGAGAGATTTATGCATTTTATTTCTGGAAAAATTCCTCCTATGACACAAATTGACGATATTTCCATCATAGGAGGAATGTTTGGCCAAAGGCTAAAGACTACAGCCAGCAGAGGGAGCCATTTCCGCATGTTTTGAACCCGCACAAGAGGGATGGAGATCACACTCATAGCTCAGCTCGCAGCTGCAGGCACTCATTTAAACGGAGCTATGATGAGCAATGTAAGTGTTTTAACTTCTCAAATTAATTTCTATGAAAGTTAAGCTTCTAAAGGCATGAACTGAAACGCACCAGACTGAACTCGCGTTGTGAATGTATGCCGCGAGTGTAGTCGTGATTACCTCAGCTCTCATCACGAGAGCTCATCAGCTCATTTATCTCACTCGTGCAGTTAGTGCTGTGAGACTCACGCGGCGACTCCATCGTTATATTGAACACACACGTTCAGTTTTTAATTGTCGTGTCTTCTCCAACTCAGTCACAGTAATCCAGTAGCGGTGGCTTTGGGAATGGCCTCACAGGGCAGCGAAGCATTCTGGGAATTGTAGTCTTTCATCCCCATGAGACAAAAAAACATGATCTGTCTTTTCTCAGTCTAGAAGGCACCAAGTTCAAAAATAATTTCACATTTCTACTACGTTAATGACCCAGTTTAAATACAGATTCATCTTCCCAGCGCTGAAGCACCCCTTTAACCCTAATCCTAACTTTACAATAAGATCTCTTTTGTTATCATTAGTTAAAGCATTAGCTAACACAAACTAACAATAAACAATATATTTTTAAAGCGTTCATTAGGGGTCAAGCACCAAAGGGGCAAATAAACTCAATCGTTCTCGAAGAACATACGAACGAATTTGACGAAGAGTGAGCCACAATGAATGTGAGGCTATGGCTGCGTCCGAAAACCTAGGCAGTTGACTCGTTGCCTCGCTGCCTCATCAGACAATGACTCTGCAGGCAGCGTTTCGTGCATGAAGGCACCTCACGAAACTAATTTAGGACAGACTTTTAAGGCAGTGTAACAGTTTAATGATCTACAGTTAAATAAAGAGAGCTCCAGTGATAAATGAACTCATATTTAATTACTACAGTAGTGATTTCTCGCTAGAAATGACATCAAAAGTGTAATATGTTGGTAAAAAAATCGTACATTTACACACAAACTGACCCGCAAACGCAACTTCTGGACGCCATCTTTTTTTCCCAGCCCAACTGTCACTGAATGGAAAGCACAGGATTGTGGGATATCAAAGGCAGTGAAGGACACGTTTGCTGCCTTCAAAAATCGATCAGATGAAGGTATCTCAGGAGACAGGAAGTGAAGCAAACAATAGATTCGGACGTGGCTCGATGCCTTCCTGCCTTGAAATGTGTCCTCCGAAGGCAGCATTTTTCAGGTTTCGGACGCAGCCTATGTCTCTGCGTCGCTTTGGTATTCAGACCAAATTTGGTGTGTTATAACAACCATGACCTGAGGATACCTGCACAGTTTCGGCACAGCGCCACCTAGTGGTCAGGAGATATGGAAAAAAGATTTTCTGCTTATAACTTCTCAATCAATCAACTTTATTTAGCAACTTTATTTTTCAAAGCAGCTTCACAGTGTTAAACAGGACAATATTGCAACAAAATTTGATTTGTCTAGTTTTATTTGGATAGTTTATAGAATTAAATAAGACCTAATTTATACATTTTATTTGTATATTTAGTTGAATAACTTGGATCATAATTTTAGTGTCCTCAACTGAGCAAGCCAAGCCAAAGGCGACAGTGGCAAGGAACCGAAACTCCATCAGGGCGTGATGGAGAAAAATAAATCTTGGGAGAAACCAGACTCAGTCGGGGTGCCAGTTCTCCTCTGGCCTATTAACACACCGTGTAAGATTATTATTCTGGCACCCTTACAGGTCAGAAATCATAATAGATAGGAATATTCAGAAACTTCTGAACAGTTTAAGCAAAAATCTCTGGTCTTTTTATATCCAGTGCAGCATGTTGAGTCGAATCGTACCAAATTTTCACATGTCAGGCATTTTGGTCGTTGGCCATTTTGAATTTTTTCTACGAACGCATTGGCGCATTGAAATGCTTTAAGTGTAATCAGCACCATGTCTTGAAGGTAGTCAAAACGTTTTGAGACAGCGAAAATTAGTATGAAATTAAAAATATTTATATATATTGAAAATTGATCTATATAGATTCCTTGGCTCATTAAAAAAACATAGATACCAAATTTTGTCATAGTCGGCCATACTTCCTATCCGCCATTTTGATTTTCTTTAAAAAAACTACTTTTTCAAGCTACACCTCGAGCGTAAAGCGTAACCTAAGAATCATATAAAGATCCTTTCATTCACTACATGAAAAAAGTAACACATAGCAGTTGGGCGAGTTTGAGTTAGGCGAGTTTCTGTGTTTTCAGAAGCTCGGTTCACGGTGAGAAACTCATCAATAAAATTACAGGATGCTGTCAGACGAAAGGCGACGTGATTGATCTGAAAGCATGAAGTTGAGATCATCTCCCTGTTCACTTCAGATCGTGGGCTGTTAGTGGCTGGCTAAAACCACAGGCAACATTTACCAAACATCTCTTGCTAATCTTGGAGAGTTTCTACATTTATTTGAGATTTATTTATGATAAATGTCTGTCAGAAAGGAGCATCGTTTAAGCCAACAGGCTTAAAGTTCATCAATTAAAGGCTGAATGCAAACAGATAAATATCAGGTGGTAAAACAGAGCTGAGAGTTGAACTAATTTAATGATTTGCATGTAAAATATTCTCTTTTTCATATCTGATTGAGGTTGACTCGCCTCGCTGTGTCTCTGCTCTCTAGGGCCGCTGAAGAAATTAAAGGCGAGGACGTAATTCTATCATCGAGCTCATTTTCTCATTTTCTCTGCTGTGTGCAGACGCATATATATATCTTGTTAAATATTAACCGGTGGCCTCTGCTCTCGTGCATTTCAATGAGCTGCGTTTGAGCTGCATTTATCCACAGCGACGCAGCCATATGCACATACAATCAGACTAGCATGCCACCAATCCATTATGACAGACGAGTCGGCGGAGATGGGTTTTTATAGACGCTATTCATTTGCTTGCCGAGACGTGGCTCGGACTTACTTTAGTTCATTAGCTCGATAATGAGTAAAGCTGGCCCGCATGAATGAGTGCAAAGGTTTATGGGTAGAGACCCGCAGTGTGTCGAGGAGGACTGGGACTCTTCCTGAAAAATGTTTTTACAACATTGCAGTTTGGTTATGTTGTGGTACAATAGCCAAAAAACATTCTAGAATCCACATAATAATAATACTATAAGCGCTATACTTTTACATAACACAATAAATTAGCATGACAAATTAAGTAAAGAGATAAATTAAATAAATAAATGGATTAATAAAAGTACAAAAACATATATATGCTAATAAATAGTTAAATGTAAATTAATATTATTAAAAGAAATATTAAAATACATAAAATATAAATAAACAAACAAACAAATAAATAAACATAAACCATGATAAATAAAAAACTAAAATAATTAAACAAATTAACAAATTACACACACACACACACACACACACACACACACACACACACACACACACAGACACACACACACACACACAGACACACACACACACACACACACACACACACACACACACACACACACACACACACACACACACACACACACACACACATATATATACAATTATTAATTATATATTAAATAAAATAAATAAATGTATTAATAAAAGTACAAAAACATATATATGCTAATAAATAGTTAAATGTAAATTAATATTATTAAAAGAAATATTAAAATACTTAAAATATAAATAAACAAACAAATAAATAAAAATAAACTAAATAAAATAAATAAATGTATTAATAAAAGTACAAAAACATATATATGCTAATAAATAGTTAAATGTAAATTAATATTATTAAAAGAAATATTAAAATACTTAAAATATAAATAAACAAACAAATAAATAAAAATAAACTGTTATAAATAAACAACTAAAATAATTAAACAAATTAATAAATATAAATAAATAACATATATAATTATTTATTTATATATATATATATAAAATTATTAATTATATATTTATTAATTAGTTTAATTGTTTTAGTGTATATATATATATATATATATATATATATATATATATATATATATATATATATATATATATATATATATATATATAATGTGTGTGTGTGTGTGTGTGTGTGTGTGTGTGTGTGTGTGTGTGTGTGTGTGTGTGTGTGTGTGTGTGTGTGTGTAATACAAATATAAATACAAATAATTATAAATAAACAAGAAATGAATAAACAAATTGATAAATGTAAACAAATATAATAAATACAACTAATCAATAAATAGACAAATACAAGTAAATATATATAGATAAATATAAATAAATAGATATAGTTAGAAATGGCTTAATACAAATAGATAAATACAAATAATTGTAATTAAATAAAAATAAATAATCAGCAAATAGATAAATATAATAAATAAACAAATAAACAAACAAAAAAAATCATCCATCCATCCATCCATCCATCCATCCATCCATCCATCCATCCATCCATCCATCCATCCATCCATCCATCCATCCATCCATCCATCCATCCATCCATCCATCCATCCATCCATCCATCCATCCATCCATCCATCCATCCATCCATCCATCCATCCATCCATCCATCCATCCATCCTCATAGTTGTGCTGGATGGCTCCTTATTTGGAGACCTTAGCAATGCCAAACCCAAATCAAAGCAACTTTAAATAAAAGTCATGAATAAATGCAGCGGGTCGATTGGGTGAGCTGTAGGGTCTGAGGATCACTGCACGGCAACGCAGCATCTCTCCCCGGAGCCACACGGAGCGAGTGCTTTCATTAAAAAAAACACAAAAAAACATGAGAGAAGCCAGAAATTTAGACAAGAAGAAAAATGTCACTTCACTGACAAGTAAGTAAATAACTTAGGATTATTTGAGAAATATCACCGCTAAAGGCAGAGATAATTTACAACTTGTTTACATTCAACTTCTGCTGAAACTTCAAATCCAGACTCCGCAGGGTCTCTCTCTCTCTCTCTCTCTCTCTCTCTCTCTCTCTCTCTCTCTCTCTCTCTCTCTCGTTAAAGAAATAGTTTAGTAATCACATACATCAATCAAGCATAACATTATGACCGGTGAAGTGAATAACACTGATGATCTCTTCATCACGGCCCCTGTTAGCGGGTGGGCTATATTAGGCAGCAAGTGAACATTTTGGCCTCAAAGTTGATGTGTTAGAAGCAGGACAAATGGGCAAGCATAAGGATTTGAGGGAGTTTGACAGGGGCCAAATTGTGATGGCTAGCTGATGTCTTTTCCAAACTTCAGCTCTTGTGGGCTGTTCCCGGTCTGCAGTGGTCAGTATTTATCAAAAGTGCTCCAAGGAAGGAACAATGGAGAACCGGCCACATGGTCATGGGCGGCCAAGGCTCATTGATGCACGTGGGGAGCGAAGGCTGGCCCGTGTGGGCCGAACAAACAGACGAGCTACTGAAGCTCATTTTGCTCAAAATGCTGGTTTTGATAGAAAGGTGTCAGAAAATTACATTACAAAAACATTACAGTGACAGTTGACAATTATTTTTTTCCAATATAAAAGTTAATATAAAAGTTTTGTGAGCATGAAAATGTTTTTCGTCCAAGGGTCAAGGTCTGACTTGGACGCTTCGGCGTGGAAACACATGGAAAGTTTCCCTGTAAAGTAGTTTATAACACAAGCAGCAGATGGCCAGGATGTTCCCGTCTGTGCGTCATTGTCACTGCCTCACTGCTGTTTGTTGTGCGTCCACTCGTGCACCCCGTGAGTCTTAGGAGTGTGCGGCTGTAATTAATGCTCATATAAGCAGCTTTAGTCATTAACTGTAACTGCTCTGATTGGTTGTTTGGCACAGACAGGCCCAAAACTTGTTTTATTGTAAACCAGGCAACATTATAAACATCCAAAAACACACTACTGTACTCCACATCAAATGTGAAACACAAATGTTGTAGGATGAGTTACAGATAGGGCTTGACATTAACTTTTTTGCTCAGTATAGACATTGTGGCTAGTGATTTTCCAAAGTGATAGCCACTCGACTTGAATACCATATGGGGAAAACTGCCTTATCGATACGAATAAATTGCACTGTTACACAAGTGTTTTTTTCTCAGCTGTTACATTCAGTCAAAAAAGACGTGAATTTTTACGTGAATACTCACCAAGACTGGTATTTTGACATTATTCTGTCTATATTTTAATATGTAAAGATGCACTATGTAGGAGTAAAATATCAAAAAAGCCCAGTGTTATATATTTTGTTCAGTTGAGTTCTTACAGTATCCCAAAATGTTTCCAACTATTTGTAAATTGTGAGAGAATTGCTATTTTAACCAATGAACCGGGACATCTGAGCGAGTCGCCTGTCAATGGCGTCACATCTGCATTACTCTCGGTTTCCGGTTTTATTCGTCAGAAACGCTTTACTCTCAGCAGTGTGAACAAGAGTCACGGCAGCCGCTGAGCGAACGCACAGAGTAACGTCAGAATATCATCTTCAACACACTCAGATGTGTCTAATATGATGAACAGAGCTGCATTACCTCATAATCATGACCGGAAAAGCAGAAATGGCGCCAGGGACTTTGTCCCGTCATAATAAAAGTCCTTGTGTGTTTGTGTAACAATCGCTCCAGCGGCCTTGTTCGGCTCCTCAACACTCGCTCCTGCTCTGCTTCACTACAGTAACGTTAATAACCGCATCCATGAACATGATTTCTCCTATCCCGATTCTTTCCCATTGCACTTTGTTAGTTATTTCAGATGCCTTTTAAAATACTACAGTTGAGAACTAGCCTAGAAAACTAGACGCACCCTAGCGGCAGCAAATTTAATTTGCCCGCAAGTGTCGTCTAGGAACTCTCAATACCCTTCTGAGCTGTATTCCTCACAATCTGGACGGGCCAATCACATCGTGTATTGAGTCGGCGGGCGGGGCCATAATGACGACGGCCGAGTTGTGTTTGCGTGCTTCTAGTAAACACAGAAACTGGCGAACGGCGGCGGTCTTTCGAATCAGCTTTGACTGCGACTCTGGAAGACTTGGAATTAAGCTTTTCTCTGCGAAAAGAACAAAGAACGGCACTGAAGTCATTCTTAAAAAGGGTAGATGTGTTCTGAGTTTAGCCGACCGGATACGGCGAATGTTTAATAAGTCAGCGAGCTCTGCTTCACCTTCGTTGCTCTGGTTGGTTGTAGCGCTATCCTATCACATGCAGAGGGAGTTTGAAAGACAACCGTTTATCCGCCCCTCGGATTGAGCCCTGTCTATGGTGAGTTTCCAGACCAAACATCTTGATGTGGGTCTGGCTTGTCAGGCTAGTTGAGAACTGTATACAATATATATATCAAATTCAATCCACCAAAGTGGCTAGGAGGGACTGCTTTACACGCCAGGTAACGGGTGTTAATGGTGGTGTTAATCTCAAGCCCTGGTTACGGGTATGTGTTAAAGTTTGATTTTTACTCTTCTTGCTTTGTTCATATCACTAACTCCAGTGTAAGCAGCAGTAATGTTGACGCTTGACTTAACAAACTGCACTAATAACCTATGCGACGCAGATTCATTATCATTAGATTCTTGAAAGCGTGTAATTTCCATTCAGAGATTGCTGAACCCATTGCTGGAGCAGAATAATCGTTAGAGGATATTATGCACATAATGCGGGAAAGGGAGAGAGTGGGCTGTTAATTAGGGACTATGGGTTAATTCAACAACATTAACAGGAGGTTTTGTTTGTGCTAATATGCCGTATATGGGCAGACTTTATATGCGCTAGCGTAGGTTAACAATCATAAGTCATGCACACTGGCACATTTCCAGGATGGTGCTATGCGGCTGGTAGGTGGTTTTTGACTAGCCTAAGCATCTTTGTGATCCACTGCGCTACTTTTCCAATGTTTTTCAGAGTAAATGTGTTAGATGGACGTCTTTAACCGTGGCACTTTTGTCTTTTGTAGCGTCTCGCTCATGACATGACATTCTAAAACACGACGCTCAAAATAAAATAAGTTCAACTCTAATCTCCTTTTTCATTCCTTTGACCTGCTTCTTGCATTTTTAACAGCATGTTCTGTGTGAATAGGCCCTTAGACTGTATATAAGGCTCAGTTCCCTTCTTCAATATGTATCTGTGGTATACTATATAGACCTTATGACCTGGTTAAGGGTCAGGGTATGGTCTGCTTTGTGAGCATTTCTGAGGGATGTTCATTTAAACTGGTTCGTTTAAAGGTGTCATGAACTGGCTTTATTTTTTTATGCTGTTGTCTGAAGTCAACTTATGTCGTTTGCATGGCTTTTACATTCCAAACATAATGAATAAGTCATAGGTTATTTTCTACCCTGGTTTGAGGCTCTCTCCTGCAATGCTCAGATTTTATGGGTGTGCCGCACTGGAGACTTGGAAGTAAACGGCTAGGATTTGAAAAGATTTGCATATTTAATGAGCTTCAGCTCTCCTGCGAGTGCACGTGAGGGATTGTTTTGAAAGCGTGAGGGAAAACGGTAACTGGAATGATTCGTCCCACAGGGCTTGCAAAGCGTCTTTATCAAATAAACACAATGATTTGTCTCTCATCCACACGCGATTGATTGGAATGTTATTTTTTATTACTTGGCCCACCCAATCAGTGGATATACACGCAAACCGTGCATCTCACACACACACACACACACCAAGTACATAGCAGACAGCATGATCAAAACTTTCGCAATTTTATTTTTCCTTTAAATATCAAGGCAAGAGAGTGAACAAAGCACATCAAGAAAGGAATATTATTTTTAATATTTAAGATAGCCTGTCGGCAAACTGGGCTTACGTTTTGGTAGCCCGTCTGGAAAACACGCAACCCCGGGGCGTTGATCGCTAATCGCAATGAACCAACAACACCTCAAATAAAGGATTGTGGTATGGTATGTCCAGCTAGACACGTACACATAATCAATAGATCTATATCAAATTATCTGTAACAATGCAATACTATCACATATACAAAAGATTTGTTCTCACATTAGTGTGTTGCTTTATTCATTCATTAAATCTCATTCTGTCTGCAAATCTAGTCTCCTTGTCTACAAGCGAATCTGTGATCAGAAATAAAGAAACAAACATGCAATGTCTTCCCCATGGGAGCTGGATATTCATTAAAAGTAAAATTTATCCAAGCATTCATAATATTGTAATCCGAACGAAGCTTATGTTTATTGATTAGAAGTTGGATCCAGTTTAGCTCTATGTAGGCCTATGTCATGTCAGTTACGAGTTGGTGGGCAGGGCTACAGAATCAGGTGTTGTTCTTCTTCTGTAGAGGCGTCTGTCACCACACGATGACGTCAAGGGTCGGCATATTTTGAGATCGATCGTTTTCTGGGCCTGGTGTCAATAAAAGCTTTTCATTGACTAACATGGACGTTTTCAGCTCTGAAACTTAGAGGACATTCTTATATTGCCATGACCTTTTATATATCAAAAGCCCAAGGCAATGTTGATTTCTCAATTCATCACCCCTTTAAACAAACTGTCCAGTTTGAAAGAATCAAATATCTGTCAAACAAAGAATCAAACATCATATTGTTTGTCAGAGATATCGGTATGAACTTAAACTCAGTCTTCCTTATTAAATTCCCAAAAGTTTAAAACGTGGTTTGGTTCTAATAGTAATAGTCATGCACTTTTTAGCAGACACTACTAATTAAAGACAGCACAGAAGAAGAGGAGTAAGTAGAGTAGAAAGGGAAAGAGAGCTGAGTGTGTCTGTCCTGGATCTGTCTGTGACTTTAATGATGAAAAGCAGCATTAATTAGGTCTGTCCAACAGACGCGAGAGGAGAACTTCAGCTCCCCAAAATTAGCCCTGCTGCTAAAGCGCTGCCGCCCCGGACAGGAATACCCTGATCCACTTATTCCCTCGCTCTCTCTTTCCAACCCTCTCCAGCTTAGTGTTATGTCCCTGTACTCTCTCATTGAGCCTTCTAGATGTTTCACTCCCCCTTTTAATTTAAGCAGTTAAAATATATGTTATTTTCCTGTTGAAAAATCTAGCCAATTTAGGCTCCAGATGCTAGTTTTAAATGGGCTGTGTTCCAAAACCGGGTGAGCTGTTTTGCTGTCTATAGCTTATATCTAGGCAGCTGCAGATAAGAGCCTAAATATGAGGTATGGTGGGGTTTGTCAATCTGGAACAACATGTAGAGATGAGGATTTCCTGAGAAACAAGAGTGAAGATATTTATAGATATTTATAGATTTAAGATATTTTATACCTTTATATCATTTTGTCTTTGAATTTGTCTTAATAGCAGCCCTGTATATTTCTATGACATTGCTGTTAAAGAGTAATTAGCTGGTAAAGTGGATTTAAAGGTGTCATGAACTGGCTTTTTTTTTTTCATTTTGTATACTAATGACGATTGTGTGGTTTTTAAATTTAAAAACATCATAACTAATAAGTAATAGGCTATTTTCTACACTAGTTTTGAGACTCTCTCCTGAACGCTGGGTTTTGATTGTGCCGATCTGGAGACTTGGAAGTAAATGCCCACGGCTAGGATTGGATAAGATTAGCATATTTAATGAGCTTAAGCTCCCCTGTCAGCTCAGTTCACATGAGGGAGGGATTGTTTTGAAAGTGGCATCCGGAATGATTCTCTTGACCACAGGGCTTGTAAACGTCTTTATTAAGCAAACACAATGATTTATTTCTCATCCACCCGCAATTGATTGGAATATTATTTTTTTATTACTTGGCCGGTGGATATAAGCGCGACGCACACACACGTGCACACCCAGATCAAGAAAGGAATTTTAATTCACTATTTGAGATTCACCGGCCTGCGAATGGGTGTACGTTTTGGTAGCCGTCTGGAAAACACACAGCCCCGGGATTACTATTGCATATAAAAAAAGACATTTTACTCACACAAGTGTGTTGCACCATTCCTGTCGGAACAGCATTGATTTAATCTCAATATGCCTGCAAATCCAGCTCAACCTGAGACTTGTGTACAAACGATTCTGCAGTGAAATGAAGCGAACAATACGTAAGCTCAAGGGAAAAGTTTTGAAATGGCAACAACACGTAAACATTGACAAGAAATAAAACAAGGCAACTAATAAGGCAACATCTATAACTAACCAAATGAGTAACAACTAATAATGAACTCAGACAGGAAGAAAAACAGCAATGACAGAAAACTAAATCAATCCGGACATCTGTGACATTAGTCTTTGCACAGACTGTTTAATGCTGCTCAGGGATTACTTTCGCAAAAGCATCATGAGCTAAGTTGATCATAGAGACCATTGGTGGCAACAACTCTGTAATATACTTAAGCTTGCTGTCATGTGTTGGAAAACTAACTATGCAACCTGAGCAAAGTTATCACATTCTTCTAATTCTGCGGTTTTGTCGATTTTTAGTAATATATCTTTTGGCTGTCAATGTTTTTCAGCTAGACAAAATCATTGTGAAAGTGATTATAGTTTCTCTGTGCCATATTTATTTTAGTTATGGGGTGGACGATACTTCTAGCCTAGAAATCTAGACACACCCTAGCGGCAGCAAATTTAATCTGCCTGCGAGTGTCGTCTAGGAACTCTCAATACCCATCTGAGCTGTATTCCCCTCACTCTGGACTAGCCAATAACGTCGTGTATAGAGTCGGGGGGCGGGGCCATAATGACGATGGCCGAGTTGCGTTTGCGTGCTTCTACACTCTAAAAAATGCTGGGTTAAAAACAACCCAAGTTGGGTTGAAAATGCACCGACCCAACAATTGAGTTGTTTTAACCCAGTGGTTGAGTTGTTTTAACCCAGTGGTTGGGTTAAATGTTGCTTAAGACAACCCAATTGCTGGGTAAGAACAACTCAACCATTGGGTTAAAACAACCCAATTGTTGGGTCGGTGCATTTTCAACCCAACTTGGGTTGTTTTTAACCCAGCATTTTTTAGAGTGTAGTAAACACAGAAACTGGCGAACGGCGGCGGTCTTTCGAATCAGCTTTGACCGCGACTCTGGGAGACTTGGAGTTAAGCTTTTCTCTGAGAAAAGAACAAAGAACGGCATTGAAGTCATTCTTAAAAAGGGAAGATGTGTTTGTAGTTTAGCCGACTGGATACGGCGAATGGTTAATCTGTCAACAAGCTCTGTTTCACCTTCGTTGCTCTGGTTGGTTGTAGCTCTATCCTATCGCGTGCAGAGGGAGTTTGAAAGACAACCGTTTATCTCGCCCCACGGATTGAGCCCTGTCTATGGTGAGTTTCCAGACCAAACATCTTGATGTGGGTCTGGCTTGTCAGGCTACTATTCTTCTATATTTAGACCTATATATATATATATATATATATATATATATATATATATATATATTTATGGTTGTCATTAGTCATTTTCTTTGGTTTCCATAACTGGCACCTTGTTAGTGTCTAAGTAAGAGGTACAAGCCGACTGGGTTACAAGCTTGGCTTGTAAAGCTTTAACAACAATTGTCATTTAATAGCCATTAGCTAGTCCAAGCTGCCTGCTAGAAAGGAAAATCACAAATAATTTATGATATCTTTTAATATCTCATTTGATTCTCCTAGACACCAATTAGATTAAATTAGAGGGAGTGAAGTTTCCTCCTTCAGAGGAAAATAAAAAACATCAGCAGTTATACCTCTCAATATGAACGCTTCTCATCAAATTCCCCTAAACCAAATTATCTGTGCTGCTCTGCACATTTAGTTTCGAGCTTTATGCTGGATGACAATTGCCGAGTAATTTTTGTCTTATTTCTTCTGAGGAATGTCTGGAGAAACACTTGAGACGAAGTATATTTCTACCTGAAAAACCAGTCTAAACCGGCATCAAACCAAGTTGTAAAAACCCAGGGTAAATTCTAAATTTGTCCATTCAGAATACCTCGCAATGAATTTCTGATGCTTTGTGCCATTTGCGGCATTCTCCTCCATTCATAAGTGTGTGGATGCTGTCTGAATGGAGTGATGGTGGCGTTTCTGATAAGACTGTGTCGCAGCTGTGGACAACCAGCAGTCACTGTTCCCACACAAAAGAGCTGACAGGATCGATCCAGCATCGATCCAGACGGCACACATCACAACTGTGACTTCTCTCTTAGCGTGAAAGATGGATGCGGAAAGAGAGAGAGACAGAGGGAGAGAGAAAAAAGATGCCAAACCCAGATAATGATGCTGAAGAGACACTCAGGGAGCTGAAAGGAAGAAGTGAAGGTGGAAACAAATGAGAAAACTGAAGACATAAGGAAACAAAATAAACCTTTCGTCATTTTGTAAATCTCTCTCTCTCTCTCTCTCTCTCTCTCTCTCTCTCTCTCTCTCTCTCTCTCTCTCTCTCTCTCTCTCTCTCTCTCTCTCTCTCTCTCTCTCTCTCTCTCTCAACCTGTAAAGACCAGCAAAAAACCATCTCCCATGTTGAAAACACCTGACCTGGTTTTTCCATCAAGGTAAGTCATTTTGTCGGCCTCTTTTTAGAGATGTCTTCCAAAATCTGTGGATTTAATCTGGTTAATTTAATCATACTGTCCAGTTTGATAAAAACAACCAAACATCACAATGTTTGTCAGAGATATTGATATGAACTTAATCTTTCTCATCAAATTCTCAGATGGTCAAAGGATATGGGGGCTCATTTATAACCATTGCATCTGCACAAAACAGGCCCTGGAAGAGGGAAACTTGATGGGAAAATGTATGCACTTGCACATAAACCCTAACTCATGCGTCTGGACAGTTTGGCGACACCGATGGTGAGCTGAGGGACTGACGGCAGATGAAGGAAAACCACTTTAAATCCTCATTATGAGCCCTAATCATTAATACAGAGTTTTAATAAATCTGATATACACATTAAGATTAAAATTGCCATTCTCATTAATGGAGTTAACCACTCAAATTACATGAAATCATTACCCAGAAGTTACATTTTTATGTTCTAATAAAAATAAATATTTGCAGTGATGAGAGAAAATATTTTCACTCAAATAATGATCATTAAGCACAATAAGGCCTATGTGTTTCTATAAAAAAATATAAAGCAATTAAAAAAAAAAAAAAAATGGCCAGTGGAAAAGATTTAGAAAAACTTTCTCTGAAATGTATTTTATACTATATTGATTTATTAAATCAGCACTAGGTAACTTTTCAACCTTCATAATATATTTTTCAAGACTCTTGTGATGATAAATCGACTTACAATAGGTTGAATGACACGTCTGCCATAGCTTGATGGGGTCTGTATCGTTTTTAATCGTACTTTTAAACTTCGGGTTTCGGGTAGTAACTACAAAATTACTACAAAATTCGACTGCTTTACGGCATATACGTCACTTCCACCAACACACACACTTCCTTACATTCGGACGTGCGAGCCCAACTTTGTTCGTCGGATAATATAGTCATGTCCGAAGCAGCTCAGACAAATAAGAAAGAAAAGGTTTTGTTGGAGGAAAGCAATAAGAGGAAAGGAAAAAGTGATGGGATTAAAGGCAGGACGAGGATCAACATGTGACCAGCGTTTGCTCGTCGGCGTGAGCTGAAGGAGGCGTGCCCGACCGATGCCGTCCTGCTTGTTATGGTGATTACCTACCACTCAAACATTGAACTGAAGTATCATATAGATTCTGTAAAACGGTAACCAATAGACTACTATAATGACACTGGCTTGTAAACGTGAGCATCGTGATTATTTGGCGGTTGAAAAAAAATAAAACCCATGAAATTATGTTCAAATGACATGCTGAGACATATGCCACTGACTGTACCTGGGATGAAGACATTTCACACGCGACGCCAGAAGAACACCTGCATGTGAACTCCTCCTGCAGTGTTCAGGGGAACTGTTTGTGCTGCACCAACCCGCGGAGACGCTTTTATGAAGTTATTTGGCCCACCCCGCACCACTGTATATATTTTTACAACCCTCCCCGCACCTGCGACCATTAAATAGACATACGGGGTCCGCAGGTTATGAGACGACCCACGCATCACTAGTTCAGGGCTATCAGGGCTGTCATGTCAACAAATTCACGCCCGATGGCATCCCCTGTTGTAGGATGACAGAGCTTACAACAGTTGTTGAGGACATTATTTTTTCCCAACTGTAGGGGGACCCCGAGAGCAAAAGTGGCCAAGTGCTGCTTTAATTTGAAAACAAGGCAAGGATGGGCTACTGAATGATTATTAGTAATGTAATGTGACGGCACTTCCATATCTCATATTTTCCTTATGTCTTGTACCGTTAAACATGGTGTCACGG
Source organism: Pseudorasbora parva (assembly GCF_024679245.1). Classification (NCBI taxonomy): domain Eukaryota; kingdom Metazoa; phylum Chordata; class Actinopteri; order Cypriniformes; family Gobionidae; genus Pseudorasbora; species Pseudorasbora parva. The sequence goes on along the minus strand of NC_090173.1, from coordinate 12,352,054 downwards.
GGATGAATATGCATACGCAAATGATATGCAGATAAGGTTATGCATAGTAAAACTAGGCGTTGTAAGCTCCATGTATGGTTATTTCTGGGTGGAGACCGGGTGGAGACTAGCCTGGATGTTAGCCGAATTTAGCCCCGCCCACAACATATGAGGTCGGGCGGTTCGGTCTGGACTTGATCCATAGAGGAGTAATGAACATAAATGCCTGAACAGAAACTGTTCGGACCAATGAAATCATCAGGGCGGGCTTTAGACGAGGATAGACAGATGATGAACAGATACGCAATCATCCACGTTATCAAAGGCACTTAGGTTGAATATGTTCATATCCTAAACGGAGAAGTTGTTCATATAAGCAGTCACCTTTACTATTTCTTTCAAAAATGATGATTGTGTTAGTAAATACTCAGTGTCTCCTTAAGAAATTTTTTACAACATCGGCAAAGATTGTTTACACTCTTCTTCTTCTACTTCTTCCAGCGTGTGCAAATGAGATCTGTTGGGTCGTTCATGAACGATTCGTTTTTTCCCCTAGTTTTTTTTACTAATCTTAAATATGACTGGAACAAAGCGTTGTCTCAGATAGTGATTTGTTCATTTTGTGTTGACTGTGCATGTGCTACAGGCCATCGGTTCTGTACAGGATCTTCTGCATTCAATCTATGGGGCTGTGAGAATGAATGACTGGAACCCGAAGACTCGAGAGGTGAGCACATTTTTTTGGTTGACTGTGCATGTATGCTTAGACCCGGCTAAGCAATTAATGAATCATTTCTTAAAGTTTGGCCTTGGCTGCATTAGCTTATAATTTATTTTTTTATTCCAAATGTGATCAATGTTTGCATAAGTACTAGATGCTTTGGGGAATTTAACATGTGGCATTTTAATTATATTTTGCTGAAATGAACAAAATGACTTTCTCTGAAAAAAAAAAGATTTGAGATTGAGATTTTGCTGAAAGACATTTTAAGAGGCCGTAAAATGATCCGAACTTCACTACTACTATGCACCGCTCAACATACGTCACTCACTCCGTTGCTCTGATTGGTTGTAGGTCTGTCCAATTGATGTCTTTCCTGGTTCGGTTGAAACACGCCCCATAATCACAGCCCAATGGAGCATCAGACTCATATTCTGACTAAAATTGAGTATAACCACATCAGGCTAAGTGGAGACGCATGTACACACAATCTTCTGCTGACTGGGTTTTTATTAAAGGGAATTTTGCACAGGGTCTGCCGTATGCATGGTTTTATAAATCTGAAAACTTTAGTGCGTATGCAACATCAAGCTTTTAAGATGAAATCTACGGAAAGTTTTATAAATGAGGTCCCTGAGCTGAGTCCCACAATAATTTTATAGCTCTATATATATGTACTACATCTATACATCTATACAGTTACTAGACAAAGTTGGCAGACCATCCTGTAAGATCCAATAACTGTTTTTCCCCCATTCTGTTTTGTGAGCATTTTTGAGTGATGTCTCCCAAATCAATGATTCATCTCTTTTGACTGCTTCATTTAAACAAATCGTCCAATTTGATAAAAAGATTCAGATGCCCGTGTTTGTCAGAGGTATCGATCGAACTCAAACGTTTATCATCAAAACCTCCCAAAAGAGAAAGATCTGAGCTGCTCTCCACATTAATTTTGCAACTCTTTACTTCTACTGTATGACATATTGACTCGTTTATGTCTGTATTCATTTCTTCCAAGTGATTTCTGGGAGAAGAACCTGAGACAAAGTTGATTCCAGCCTGGCAAACCAGCCTGTATGATCACAAATAAACCAAACAACAAACCAACTCCCACACTGTCAGAAAAAAAGGTACAGTGCTGTCACTGGGGCGGTACCCGAAGGTACAAAACCAAAAAGGTACTAACATGTACCTTTAAGGCACTAATTTGCACTCTTAAAGTACTGATGTGTACCTTTTAAGGTACTAATATTTAGGGGTGAGTAAGGTACAAAGATGTACCTTTTCACTTTTGTACCTTAGGGTACCGCCCCAGTGACAGCACTGTAACTTTTTTTCTGAGAGTGCATGTTCCTAAAAAACAATTTCCCCAAATCAGTGATTCGGTTAAGCTGATTTATTCATTAATTGGTAACACTTTATAATTACTCATGCTATGAATCGCTACTTAAGCATTGGTAAATAGTTAATTCATAATTTATAAAGCATTAATAGAAATTAGTGGGAAGTTTATTATTTCATAAAAGTTTTAAATGCATTATGCTTGATTTATAAGCATATCTATAATGTGTTTAATATTTTCATACTTTATTATTATAATTTTATCATTTCTAAATTAGGTATTACATTATTTACAAACCAGTTATTTTGTAGTCGTCAGTAGTTCATAAGATAATTTAGAAAGTGTCAGTAAATTATTAATAAACTATTTAAATGTGCATCTTATCATTTAGTTATTCAATTAAATATTTCATAGAAATATGAAATATTTATTTCAAGATGCACAAACTGTACAACTGTACACTTGATACAACATGAAAAATAAACCTCAAATGAATAAATGCAATTAATACTGATTAGAGCAGCTTTGCAGCCCATAAAATGGTTTTCATGGCTATACAATATTAGTTCAGCCAACTTAAGTGAAGATTTCGTAACTATAAAATATAAGTTCAGCCAACTAAAGTGAAGATTTCGTAACTATAAAATATAAGTTCAGCCAACTAAAGTGAAGATTTCGTAACTATAAAATATAAGTTCAGCCAACTAAAGTGAAGATTTCGTAACTATAAAATATAAGTTCAGCCAACTAAAGTGAAGATTTCGTAACTATAAAATATAAGTTCAGCCAACTAAAGTGAAGATTTCGTAACTATAAAATATAAGTTCAGCCAACTAAAGTGAAGATTTCGTAACTATAAAATATAAGTTCAGCCAACTAAAGTGAAGATTTCGTAACTATAAAATATAAGTTCAGCCAACTAAAGTGAAGATTTCGTAACTATAAAATATAAGTTCAGCCAACTAAAGTGAAGATTTCGTAACTATAAAATATAAGTTCAGCCAACTAAAGTGAAGATTTCGTAACTATAAAATATAAGTTCAGCCAACTAAAGTGAAGATTTCGTAACTATAAAATATAAGTTCAGCCAACTAAAGTGAAGATTTCGTAACTATAAAATATAAGTTCAGCCAACTAAAGTGAAGATTTCATGACTAGAAAATTTAAGTTCAGACAACTAAAGGTTTCAGAACTATAAAACATAAGTTCAACCAACTAACGTGAAGTTTTCCTAACCATAGAATATAAGTTTAGCCAACTAAAGCAAAGTTTTATGACTATTCAATATAAGTTCAGCCAACTAAAGTGAAAATTTCGTAACTTTAAAAATATAAGTTCAGCCAACTAAAGTGAAGATTTCGTAACTTTAAAAATATAAGTTCAGCCAACTAAAGTGAAGATTTCATGACTATTCAATATAAGTTCAGCCAACTAAAGTGAAGATTTCATGACTATTCAATATAAGTTCAGCCAACTAAAGTGAAAATTTCGTAACTTTAAAAATATAAGTTCAGCCAACTAAAGTGAAGATTTCGTAACTAAGTTCAGCCAACTAAAGTGAAGATTTCGTAACTATAAAATATAAGTTCAGCCAACTAAAGTGAAGATTTCGTAACTATATAATATAAGTTCAGCCAACTAAAGTGAATATTTCGTAACTATAAAATATAAGTTCAACCAACTAACGTGAAGTTTTCCTAACCATAGAATATAAGTTCAGCCAACTAAAGCAAAGTTTTATGACTATTCAATATAAGTTCAGCCAACTAAAGTGAAAATTTCGTAACTTTAAAAATATAAGTTCAGCCAACTAAAGCAAAGTTTTATGACTATTCAATATAAGTTCAGCCAACTAAAGTGAAAATTTCGTAACTTTAAAAATATAAGTTCAGCCAACTAAAGTGAAGATTTCGTAACTAAGTTCAGCCAACTAAAGTGAAGATTTCGTAACTATAAAATATAAGTTCAGCCAACTAAAGTGAAGATTTCGTAACTATATAATATAACTTAAGCCAACTAAAGTGAAGATTTCGTAACTATAAAATATAAGTTCAGCCAACTAAAGTGAAGATTTCGTAACTATATAATATAAGTTCAGTTAACTAAAGTGAAGATTTCGTAACTAAGTTCAGCCAACTAAAGTGAAGATTTCGTAACTATAAAATATAAGTTCAGCCAACTAAAGTGAAGATTTCGTAACTATATAATATAAGTTCAGCCAACTAAAGTGAAGATTTCGTAACTATAAAATATAAGTTCAGCCAACTAAAGTGAAGATTTCGTAACTATAAAATATAAGTTCAGCCAACTAAAGTGAAGATTTCGTAACTATAAAATATAAGTTCAGCCAACTAAAGTGAAGATTTCGTAACTATAAAATATAAGTTCAGCCAACTAAAGTGAAGATTTCGTAACTATAAAATATAAGTTCAGCCAACTAAAGTGAAGATTTCGTAACTATAAAATATAAGTTCAGCCAACTAAAGTGAAGATTTCGTAACTATAAAATATAAGTTCAGCCAACTAAAGTGAAGATTTCATGACTAGAAAATTTAAGTTCAGACAACTAAAGGTTTCAGAACTATAAAACATAAGTTCAACCAACTAACGTGAAGTTTTCCTAACCATAGAATATAAGTTTAGCCAACTAAAGCAAAGTTTTATGACTATTCAATATAAGTTCAGCCAACTAAAGTGAAAATTTCGTAACTTTAAAAATATAAGTTCAGCCAACTAAAGTGAAGATTTCGTAACTTTAAAAATATAAGTTCAGCCAACTAAAGTGAAGATTTCATGACTATTCAATATAAGTTCAGCCAACTAAAGTGAAGATTTCATGACTATTCAATATAAGTTCAGCCAACTAAAGTGAAAATTTCGTAACTTTAAAAATATAAGTTCAGCCAACTAAAGTGAAGATTTCGTAACTAAGTTCAGCCAACTAAAGTGAAGATTTCGTAACTATAAAATATAAGTTCAGCCAACTAAAGTGAAGATTTCGTAACTATATAATATAAGTTCAGCCAACTAAAGTGAAGATTTCGTAACTATAAAATATAAGTTCAACCAACTAACGTGAAGTTTTCCTAACCATAGAATATAAGTTCAGCCAACTAAAGCAAAGTTTTATGACTATTCAATATAAGTTCAGCCAACTAAAGTGAAAATTTCGTAACTTTAAAAATATAAGTTCAGCCAACTAAAGCAAAGTTTTATGACTATTCAATATAAGTTCAGCCAACTAAAGTGAAAATTTCGTAACTTTAAAAATATAAGTTCAGCCAACTAAAGTGAAGATTTCGTAACTAAGTTCAGCCAACTAAAGTGAAGATTTCGTAACTATAAAATATAAGTTCAGCCAACTAAAGTGAAGATTTCGTAACTATATAATATAACTTAAGCCAACTAAAGTGAAGATTTCGTAACTATAAAATATAAGTTCAGCCAACTAAAGTGAAGATTTCGTAACTATATAATATAAGTTCAGTTAACTAAAGTGAAGATTTCGTAACTAAGTTCAGCCAACTAAAGTGAAGATTTCGTAACTATAAAATATAAGTTCAGCCAACTAAAGTGAAGATTTCGTAACTATATAATATAAGTTCAGCCAACTAAAGTGAAGATTTCGTAACTATAAAATATAAGTTCAGCCAACTAAAGTGAAGATTTCGTAACTATAAAATATAAGTTCAGCCAACTTAAGTGAAGATTTCGTAACTATAAGTTCAGCCAACTAAAGTGAAGATTTCGTAACTATAAGTTCAGCCAACTAAAGTAAAGATTTCGTAACTATAAGTTCAGCCAACTAAAGTGAAGATTTCGTAACTATAAAATATAAGTTCAGCCAACTAAAGTGAAGATTTCGTAACTATATAATATAACTTCAGCCAACTAAAGTGAAGATTTTGTAACTATATAATATAAGTTCAGCCAACTAAAGTGAAGATTTCGTAACTATAAAATATAAGTTCAGCCAACTAAAGTGAAGATTTCGTAACAATAAAATATAAGTTCAGCCAACTAAAGTGAAGATTTCGTAACTATAAAATATAAGTTCAGCCAACTAAAGTGAAGATTTCGTAACAATAAAATATAAGTTCAGCCAACTAAAGTGAAGTTTTCCTAACCATAGAATTTAAGTTTAGCCAACTAAAGCAAAGTTTTCATGACTATTCAATATAAGTTCAGCCAACTAAAATGAAGTTTTCATAACTTTAAAATATGTTCAGCCAAGTTTTCATGGAAAAAAAAATAAAAAATTGTTCAGATACAAAAGTAAAGTTTTCATAACTATAACATATAATTCCAAAAACTACAGGAATGTTTTCATGGCTATACAATATAAGTTCAGCAAACGATTCTTAAGTGTCAACTGAGGTGGGACTTAAGTGTTGCAAACTAAGGACTACAATGATGCCAATGCAAAATGTCCGCCTTCAGCCTCTGATTCAGCCAATAGTAAATCACACGGGTGTTGTCTCAGCAGCATGACACCAAACATTTTATGTAACTACAGTACAAGCATTTCATTAAGACACCGAAACTTTAATATTGAAATGTATTTAACCAAAAGAATTAATTAAATAAATAAATAACTGCATTGTGCAAAAAGATCATGCACTAGTATTGATGCTATGGGATCTTTTTCTTATTTCTTATTTTAGAGAAATAAATCTTTCTTATTTACAGCCGGAGCAATGATGTGAACGCCATTAACAACTCCAGTGAAGCCTGGAATCCCCAGTGTCTTGCTTTTGCCGCATGGTTTGAATGTTAGTTGATAAGTCAATGAACTGTTTTTGGCCCAAAGTGATCTTCACCCTTTATGTATAAAAATGTGTTAAAGGTTTTGTAAGAATGTTGCATAGTTATGATTGGGATCACTAGTTTTATTTGTGATAACACGATGAAATGTGGCAAATTGTACGGGCATAATTTTCCTGGCAGTCATACAAAGACATTATGAACACAAAAACAAGAGAGGACCAATGAAATATTAATAACTGTGTTGCAATCAATGTTTGTTTGTTTCTTTTTCTGTGAGCTTTCTTGGTTTTCTAAACTATGTAGCTGTTTGCCTTTTGTGCCAAATTACCTTGTCAGATAAATAACGTCACTAAGTTTAATGTTTTGTTATTCTCTCATATTTTAAAATGTATAAGTATACAAACATTATCCTCCTATTTTGATGGTTAAAGCAAACTTGTAGGGTTTTTTAAATATTTTTTGCAGTTAGAGTATTTATTTGTAGCGTGGGAGAAGTTATTAAATTTCTTTCTGGTACAGTTACAAAAAGTTTATCTTGATAATCAAGCTTTTATAATTTTATCAACTCCCCATGTCGTAATTTAACTCCAGTACATTATATTTTAGCTGGAGAGTGTGTGGTCTCCTTCCTCCTCTTGTTACTCCTAACTAGGTTAGGATACCTCCCCATCTCTCTTAAATAGTTTAGGAGCTGAGAACTAATCTTAAACTTTATTAACCTTTATGAATCGCAGTTATTCTTAAGTCTTCACTGTCACCTATTTCAACTGAAAAACGTATTCAGTTGCTGCCTTAAGTTTTTAAGTTAAAGCAACTTAAAAGTACAAGCAATTTCAACTCACTATATTACAACTTACAATCAACTGACTTGCAATTTTGAGTTGAGTCTTGTATAACTTAAATGAAAAAGTTGAAATTGCGTAACTTATTTTAGGAGTTAAATTAACTTAAAAACATGCGGTCATAACTGACTGATCTTATATGTTTTTACTGTGTAAAAATAAGAATACAATTGCATCATTCTTAGAAATTTGACACAAAGGGTTAGTTCACCCAAAAATTAAATATATGTCATTAACTCCTCCCCCTAATGTCGCTCCACACCCGTAAGACCTCCGTTCATCTTCACACACAGTTTAAGATAGTTTACATTTAGTCTGAGAGCTTATGCAAATGTATGCACACTATACTCTCCATGTCCAGAAAGGGAATAAAAACATCATCACAGTCGTCCATATGAGACATCAGTGGGTTAATTAGAGTCTCTTGAAGCATCGAAAATACATTTAGGTCCACAAATAACCAAAACTACGACTTTATTCAGCATTGTCTTCTCTTCCTGGTTTGTTTCTTGGATCGCCAGTGTCACGTGATTTCGGCAGTTTGACAAGCAATCCAAACTGCTGAAATCACGTGAAACTGGCGATCCGAATTATTGATCGATTCACTGATTCATTCCCGTTTGAATCTTTATTTGAGGTTTGAAAACAAACCAGGAAGAGAAGGTAATGCAATATATAGTCGTAGTTTTTGTTATTTTTGGACCAAAATGTATTTTCGATGCTTCAAGAGACTCTAATTAACCCACTGATGTCTCATCTGGACGACTTTGATGATGTTTTAATTCCCTTTCTGGACGTGGAGAGTATAGTGTGCATACACTTGCATACGCTCTCAGACTAAATATAAAATATCTTAAACTGTGTGTGAAGATGAACGAAGGTTTTATGGGTGTGGAACAACATTAGGGTGAGACATTAATGACATCAATTTCATGTTTGGGTGAACTAACCCTTTAAGAAAATGTATATCATTTTTTTTTACCTCAAATACAACACTATGTCCAACAGCCTTCAGCGCACGATCACTTCCGGTGAGTGAGGCCTGATTTAAATGTGCCTCTGCATGTTTTGTTATTTTCCATAGATGATGCTAATAGTCATGCTACCATTCACATACATAATGACTGACAGACTGCAACGGCTGGAGTTAAAAATCTTCATTTGTGTTCTACTGAAGAAACAAACACACCTAGATCTGGGTTAGCAGATAAACATCACATTCTCCTTTTTGGGTGATCTATCCCTTTTATTTCAGTTAACTAAAGTAATGTTTTCATTACTAAATTAAATCAGTTTAGATTAATTTATTATTTGTCAGATACACATATCCAAATAAGAAAATAAATGTAAAAATAATGCAAAAAGATAACTAAATATATTGAGTTGAGTCAACAAAAGATTTTATGCAGTGTATTAATGCTTTATAAATGGCTAATTAACTATTTACTAATGCTTAACTAATGATTCATAGCGTGAGTTATGTTAAGTTTCAATCAGACTTCTCAACTTGTGCTATTCTCTGCTTTCTCGCTCAAGAAAGTTAAACTGCAAAGTGTTTGTTTCACACAGTTTTATTAGCTTTTATTCTTCTCCTTTTCTTGTAAGTTAACATTAAACATTACACTTTTGCACATAAGCACTTTTTTCTTTTAAACTGCCACCACACCTCTTCGCAAAGAAAGCAAATACTGTGCTAGAACGGCTGATTCATTCAAAGAAATAATGCCGAGTTTAATGCCACGTACATTAGCCCACACAAGAGACAACCCCTCAGACGGGGCTAATAGAGGTGGGCTGATTCATATTTGCCGTGACATAAAGGTAGATGAATGACCTCTCCGCGCCTACAGTAAATTAGCGAGAACGCGTTCACTAACAGAAAGCAGCGTCTAGTGTAACGGTTATAAATGGTCCTGCTGGGTGCTCGGTTAAGACTCATTAAGTTGTTTTTCCTTGCCTGCGGAGCACTGAAAGATGTGTATAGTGGAAGTTTTAGCCTGGTTGTGCGCCTCTTCGTGGACTTTGTATTAATGAGAGGTGGGTTGCGGTGTTGTTGGTCAGACAGCTATGCTAACTGCAGGTTGAATTCAGTCTGGAGCTCGTGAGTAGAGCAATTATGCGCTAAGTATAAAAGACAGGAGGGGATGAAATCAGTTCAGCTAGGCTGTGCATGAGACGTGTTTCTCTAAATTGGAGGTAATAGCCAGACGGAGAAAGGCAGTGGTGCTGCGCCAAGGGTGTTTAGTTCTCAACTGGAGGAAGAGTCTTGGAGGATCTGAGAATCTGTCTGGCCTGTCAGAGGATGCAGGAAAAGAAAAGTTTCCTCACCTTGGAGAGTCTATGAGGGGCGTTGGGAAGTAGCAATGTAGTAGCAAAAGTAGCAAAAGATCCTTGAATCTGATTAGACTGTTGGCATCTCACTTAAAATATGACCAAAGAGTTTCGATACTTTTTTCTATTGACTCTTCTGTAGTTACATTGTGTACTAAGACCAACAGAAAATTAAAAGTTCACATGAACTTTCGAAATTTAACATTGAAATGAACATTTTCTAGGCCGATATTGCTAGGAACTATACTCTTACCCCTGCGTAATAATCAAGGAACTTTGCTGCCACGAGTGCAGCGGCGCAATGATATTAAACACTGTCAACATAACCTGAGAAATATTGGATGGGGCTTTCATTTTAATCAATATCGTCTTTGATTTTAGGCAGAACTACTATAACGTGATTGCACTCCTTACTGTGATTGAAAACTACTTGCATCAATGTTAAGATTTGGGTTAAATAATAGTGGAAAGGATTTTGGTCATAATGGCCCTCATTTATCAAAAGTGCGTACACCAAATTTCCAGCGTACACCTTGCGTACACCCAAACCCACGGTGACTTTGAGATTTATCAATCTGGACGTTGGCGTACGGCACGCTCAAATCCTCCGCCAGCTCAGGAGGTGGTGTACGCACGTTTGAGTTAGTGGGAAAATGCGCAGAAAAACAATTCCTAACACCACAAAACGCACTGACAAGATATGCTATATGACCCACTGTTAAAAACCACAACAACAACATTTAGTGTTTATTTTTGTGCAACATGAACGTCAATGTTTAATTTGTGTGACTTTACCAAAGTGTTTGATCTGTAGGCATATGTATTCCTCCAGTCGCGAGCCTGTGCGCTTTATCTGACGTTTCCTGGCCCGGCAGCTGCGCACGGACTCGGACTAAAATAATTCAGACTGACAAAATAATAAAAATGGCCTTCTTCTTTTAAATAATAATAAAATCAATAAAAACGGCACTCTTCTTCTGAATAACAAGCGTCATTAAGAATAATAATCATAATAATAATAAGAAGAATCTTACAAATTGTCATGTAATTATTAATGTGAATGAATCTTACTCCACATCACATCATCATCACTATTGTACACCCCAATACATGTGCCGCGATACGAAATTAAATGCTAATTGTTTCAAAACGTGCTGTAAAATAATGCATTGTGATGGTAATTTATCCTCCAAACAGTTATTTAAACTGCTGGAGTGCGCTTCTCAACCCCCACACTAACAGTAGCTACTCGTAATTTGGATCCATATTTTGTTTTTGTGAGCACCTTTAATCCCACTCTTTAAACTCCCAAATAAAACAATTTCGGGTTTTTTTCCACTTCCCTGGTGATGGTCTCGATGGGCGCGTCTCAATCATCTCAATATTCAGTAGTCAGAGCACTGATCAGGGAGTCAGCCCATTGACTTATGTTCTAATCAGTGCCCTGACTAGTGGACTAGTGAGATGACTGAGCGCGCCCGATCTCCACGTCGGAGAAGTTTCGCTTCTTTGCCGTCTTCTGTTTGTCCATGGCGTAAAATGAGGGCGTGGGGGAGGCGGAGACTTGAATATATAGGGGCGTGTTATTCTAATGACGATCGTTTTCAGCCGCAGCATTTATCAAGGGCAAGTATTGCGTACACCTGAATTGCAGAGGTGCGCACAGTTTCATAAATCAGGCGGTGAGAGGAGTGTAAGCATAATCTTACGCCAACATATACACCCGTTTCTACGCAAGATTGATAAATGAGGGCCATTGTCACCTCTAAGTTATTTAAACGGGGAGCTGCTAGTAAATCGACTCTTAGGGCGTTTTCACACCTGAAAGTCCGCACCAAAGTCCGAACCGTGTTTTGATACATTGTATCAGTTTGGTTAGTTTTGGTTTGCTTTCACGTTGCAGTTATGCAAGCGCACTAAAGAACTTTACATGACGCACTGGCGTCCTGTCGTCGTCATCTATGTGGGCTGCATCTTAACATTGATTAGTTTGTTAGTGGACGTGTGTCTGACGTCAGTGTGTTGTCAATTCAGCAGCTAACTTTGACAAGAATGAATGAACAGACGCATATTGTTGCCAATACTGTTAATATTATGGCATTACTATCTGCAGCACCAACTATACTCGAGGCAATAATTGAGGCTTTAATAATTGAGGCCAACTATACTCAAGGCTTTAATAAATAATAAAGCAGACAAAACGTGACGGAGCGATCATTTGCGTTGCACATGAACTGGAGCGGTCTCATAAATAAACCGAAATTCAGCATATAGGCTACTTGTCTCACAGACATGATAAATAAATAAATATATATATTAATATATTATATTATATTATATATCTCCATCACTGCATGTGCTGTGAGTTTAATCTGTTTTTTCACTAATCGTACCACCAGAACTTCCTGTAAATGCTCTGAAAGTCCGAACTATACAGAAAATGCTTTCACACAAGAAACGAACCGAACCTTTGTTCAGTTTGGTCCGGGCCGAGACTACCTCTTGACGTCTGACCAAATTTCGTCTGTTTGGTCCGAGGGAGGTTTCACACCTGTAATTTTGGTCCGTACCAAACTGAAAAGTCCGAAAATCCGGACCAAACAAGGTTGGTGTGAAAGCACCCTTAATGGTTGAATCCCCCTTAAGTACCAGGGGAGTGTTAAACGGTGAATCACCCAGGTAATAGTTCATCAAATAAGTTGTGTGTCCAGTATTTCAGATGTTTAGATTTAGAACGAGCAATGTTGTTCTAGACTTTAACACGTGCAACTTTGTTCTCAATCTCAAAGCTGGCTGGCAGCTTCTTCAGGAGCCCGTGCTGATTAATTGCAAACAGATCTGCCTTTACCACTTCAGCTTCCTTCGCTCTGCCGATCATGCCTCAGAGGGCCAGATGCTCAGATCCAACCGGTTAAAATGTTTTCCAATTGCTTGCTTCAGATTCATTCAGACTTAAACATATGAGCTGAACCACGGCACATGTATTTCAGATGCACATGAGCAACTCCGTAATGGATGATTTGGTCCATCATGCTGCTTATTCTTGCAAAGTACGGCTTTGACTTGAATTGACAATGCCTTGCAGTTCAGTTCATGAATTTGAATTTAATTGAGGTAGCAAACAGGATCTAGAATTGCAATTTGAAGTTGAATGTATGGATTCATGTAATGTTTGTCAAGACAGACTTTGAAAGTAGGCTTTAGTTTAGAAGTTTAGAAGTTTGTCAAATGCAGTGACTAAAATAACGTCTGACCTGTAAACCTGAGCACTGACTCCCAAACATTGCGTAAGCCAGTAAAGCAGACTGTAGCGGCCGATTTGAGGAGTTTTTTTTCCATTCCTGTGTGCAATATTCATCAGAAGATCCCCGACAGTGATGAAACTGGGTGCAGCTTACCTGAGCTTGAACTTCCACATCAGATACTGATCTGTCGACACTAAGAAAGCCTCTTAAAGCTGTTTATCTTGGTTAAAACTGCAGCTTCAACTGTCTAGTTTTCCTGTAAGTGCTCTGAGATCTGACATATAATTTCTTTTTTTTCTTCCTTCGCTCACACAAACACGCATCCTTTGCTGGTGTGCTTATTGTGAGAGAAAATAAATTGAATGTTAGACCTCGAGGAGCGTTTAATAGCTGTCATTCATTCATACAAACATATTTCACTTCATTTCCATTGAATATTCCTCCCTTGTAGTTTTTCGACAAACATCTTCCAGGTTATGAACCCAAAAGCAATTGAAATGCGTAACAAACGCTCAAGGGCTGTTGAGATGAACGCGGTTTCATCATTTATTAACCACAAATTACGCACCTCGTTCGCTCTGAGGATCACGCGTTGGGTTTTCTGAACGAAAGTGATTCCAAAGAGGTGAGAGTGCAGATGGAAAGTAAGATGGAACAGCGCCGGAGAGATGAAGTGAAGCGGGGGTCAAGGACGTGTCGATTCTGTCAGTGAACCGACTGTCATGATCCCGAGCAGCTGTGTCAGGATGTCTGATGCATGCCAAAGCTTTTGAACAAGGAAACTGATGAAAGTCTTGTTATCTCCGCAGTTCTTTTCCACTCGTGTGTTCAGTATTTCCCAATCCTCTTTCTACTGGTGTAGAGCTCAGTGATTGATATATGTCAGGCAGAATATATATGTCAGAAATTCAAAGAAATTCTGCAATGTGTCAAAGTTCGCGGAACTAGACTATATCGCTTAAAACATTCGTGAATAAAGCAGTGTTTCCATCTCATGTGTTCAAGAGACAAAACCGTCTCTTCCTGGGAAATTGGCACAAAATATCTGTAATAAAACTGAGGGTTGCATCAATCAGGGAAGCCACTGTGGCTCTTTTTACGTACTTCATAAATCACTTGCACCTCAGAGCGTGCCGACAAAATCCAATAAACGTTGCCTTGTTATCTTGGCGTTTAGGAATGAAATCGCATGAGACACTTCTGAGGGAATCGCTGGTTAGTCCAGTTATCCAATCACATCCTGTGTTGAGGGGAAGTCATGCGAGTTTTCTGAATAAAGGGATTTATTTAGTAAATGTGTTTCCATCATAGGTTTTGTGAATGTCGTCTTATCAGATAAAATATGTATGCGCCTCAGTTGTGCACGTTTCTAGAATGTATGCACATTTTTCCATTGCCATCCAGCATATTTTTAATGCGATATCTCAAAATGTGCATAAAAGTGGATGGAAACATAGCTTATGAAAGTATGTCAAGACGAGTTACAGTTGTTGACTCGATTGGAAAATTCAATTGGAATTGGAATTTGGAAAATTTTGGAACTTTGAATTTGATGAAATTCTTGGAATTTCGATAAGTTGTTGCAATTGGACTTGGAATTTGGAAAATGTTGGAGTTTTGGCTTGATCAGGGTGAGTTTGTGTTGTTTTTGAACTCCAGACATTATCTGTTCAGAAAGGTTTGCTATCTATTAATTTTTTAGAAGTATTGATATCAAAGATCAACAACTCTGTCTCCATCACTGTTTACAGTAAGATAAGAATAAATTATTTTCCGTCGACAGTCTTCACCCACTTCCTCTGAAAAAAGGTTAACCTTTAAGCCAACTCTAGATTCAGACATATTTGCACTTCAGAAGAGAAGAAAATTCATAGCAAACCTCTTCAGCTCGAGGATACCCACATCAAAATGCACATTCAAATCAGCATTTGTTAAAGTAAAAAAAAATCTAAAATAATTAAATAATGATAAAAGGAAGACATTTTAAGGAAATTGTCTCACTTAAACAAAACACTATATCGCCAAAAGTATTGGGAAACCCCTCCAAATCGTTAAATTCATTTGTTCCAATCACTTCAATGGTCACCGGTGTATAAAATGAATCCCCTAGGCATGCAGACGCTTCTACAAACATTTGTGAAAGAATGGGGCGCTCTCAGTTAACTCAAGCGCGGTACCGTGAAACGTTGCCCCCTGTGCAATTAATCCATTCATGAAATTTCCTCACTACTAAATATTCCACACTCAACTGTTAGTGGTATTATAACAAAGTGGAAGCAATTGGGAACAACAGCAACTCAGCCTTGAAGTGGTAGGCCACGTAAAATCACAGAGTGGGGTCAGCGCATGCTGAGGTGCACAGTGCACAGACATCACAACTTTTTGCAGTCAATAGCTCCAGACCTCCAAACTCCATGTGGCCTTCAGATTAGCTCAAGAACAGTCTGTAGAGAGCTTCATGGAATGGGTTTCCATGGCTGAGCAGCTCATCCAAGCCTTATATAAACAAGTGCAAAGCAAAGAGTGGGATGCAGTGGAGTAATTGCACGCCGCCACTGGACTCTAAAGCAGAGGAGACGTGTTCTCTGCAGTGACCAATCACACTAATCTGTCTGGCAATCTGATGGACGAGTCTGGGTTTGGCAATTGCCAGGAGAACAGTCGTTGCCTGACTGAATTATGCCAAGTGTATAGTTTGGTGGAGGAGGGATTATGGTGTGGGGTTGTTTTTCAGGGTTTGAGCTTGGCCCATTAGTTGCAGTGAAAGGTACCCTTAATGCTTCAGCATACCAAGACATTTTGTGGGTTATTTCATGCTCCCAACTTTGGGGATGGCCCCTTCCTGTTCCAACATGACTGCGCACCAGTGCACAAAGCAAGGTCCATAAAGAAGACGAGTTTGATGTGGAGGAACTTGACTGGCCTGCACAGAGTCCTGAGCTCAACCCGATTGAACACCTTTGGGATAAATAAGAGCGGAGACTGAGAGCCAGGCCTTCTCGTCCAACATCAGTGCCTGACCTCACAAATGAGCTTCTAGAAGAATGGTCGTAAATTCCCATAAACACACTCCTAAACCTTGTGGAAAGCCTTCCCAGAAGAGCTGAAGCTGTTTTAGCTGCAAAGGGTGGACCGACTCCATATTACACCCTATGGATTAAGAATGGGATGTCATTGAAGTTCATGTGCATGTAAAGGCAGGTTTTTATAATCGCTATTTTATAGTCGCTATTATAATTTTTTTTTAAATACAGTTTTACAATATAGTGTAATCAGATCAGGTCTATTGTTAACAAATATTGGATTATTCTAGCTTTAGGTTATTCATTAAAAGATGCTTTCAAATATTCTCCGATGTTTACTTACAAAAGTTCTCAGCTTGGCGAAAATGCTTGTCAGATCAGATGTCATGCATGATCACAAAAGAGTATACAAGGTTGTTTTCCATGTCGAAATTGCACGTTCTGTTACAATGTCCTTGTCTATTGGTGTAAAATGTTGCCAAAGGCATTTTGGATGTTAAATTTACAAACCATGTCACCATGTGAACCTTTACGTTTAGCTTAAGACTTTGATCTTTCATGTTTCTTATTTAGATTTTTGTTTTATATGAAAATTTTGATATTTCAGGCAAGTTTCTCCTACCTGAAACAAATAAAAATATTTGATACCAATAAACAAAAATATAAGTGCAGACCTCTTTTGCATTTTTACTGCATTTATTTTTTGCAATTGCTAATTAACACCTAATTAGCTATGAGAGTGTGGTGAGTGCTTTGATTGGAGTATTCAGGATCGATGAAATACATATTGGGTTACAGTTACGTCACTATATATTCTTAAATATATTTAGTTTATTTTATATTCTTAAATAATTGTAAAGGTAATCCCGATTTTGGCCACTGTATTGTCCTTGTATAACCCCCCAAAAAAATGTTTTATCTTGGTGTAATATTTAATACACTTCCCAACTCTCAACTCGTATTGCAGTTTGGTAATTCTGACTTCCTATGATTTCCTTATGATTCTTCCTTATGATTTCAACTCCTCTTCATCTGTCAAATTCCAGTCCATGAATTAAAAGCGTGATTTTTTTTTTTAAAGGTGCACTATGGAGCTTTCCGTCCACTGGAGGGCGCCTATTCAAAACAAATGCGTAGTTTGATGACGCAAAGTGTGAGCGCAGCATCTTGGGAGATGTGGTCTTCTCATCACAGCCGGTGGAAAATAGGATTCAGGCAGAAATCACGTTCATGCATGCGGTAATTAACGTTACTGTAGTCTAAAGCAGAGCAGGACCGAGTGTTCTGGACCTGAGCAAAGCTGCTGGAGCGATTGTTAAACAAATACCCGCCTCGCGAATTCCGGGACTTTTATTATGAAGGGACGGGACACAGTCGCCGGTCGCCTGCACAGATCCGCTCTTCCGGTTATGATTATAAGGTAAAGCAGCTCTGTTTATCATATTAGATACATTTAAGTGTGTTTAAAACGATGTTATGACGTTACTCCGTGCGTTCACTTGTTCACACTGCTAAGAGTAAAGCGCTCCTGCCAAATAAAAGCCGAAACCGAGGGTAACGCAGATATGACACAATTGACAGGCGACTCTCTCAAATGCAATGTTGAAACGTCCCTGTCCTTAGTTAAAATCGCAATTTTCTCACAATTTACAAATAGTTGGAAACATTTGGGATATTGTAAGAACTCAACTGAACAAAATATATAACACTGGCCTAGTGGTTTTTGGATATTTTACTGCAAAAATACTACATAGTGCACCTTTAATTATTTTTTTTTGACTGACTCTGCTGGGAAGACGGACACTGATGTCAAACTACTGTTGTTTTATTTGTAGAACAGCTGGTTTTTATCACTGCACTGTTTGTGGCAACAAGAAACCACGGGTAAGTGCTGAACACTTTACTAAACTGACTCTCATTTGTCCTTCTCTTTTTGTATATGTCTCTCTTTCTCTGGACTTTGAGCATGGACTTTCTGAGTGGAGGTGTGTGATTTGCACTAAGTGCAAATTGCCTGTGTTGTTGACAAAGCCTATTCACACCAACTTCAATCAACTTTTATCGATACTCAAATAAAAATATCGATACTAAGGGTTTTTTTTTTTTTTTTTTTTTTTTTTTTTTTTACCAGTAATTTTGTTTATTTAAAAAGATTATTTAATGCATACAATACAAATTAACTATGTTAATTGTGTAGTATAGGACTATTTTCCTGCTCATCTTAACCATGATCTGAATGCATGCAGACGCTACAAGACAGAACCAATCGATCACAGAGAGAGCATTCGTTCACTGATGACACTATTCAAACAGAACTGCGTTTCCCAAAACTATCACAAGAAACCATAGATGCTTTTAAACACACAGCCCAGAATAATGCTCATCAAAAGACAGAAAAACATAATAGTTTGAGTTATTTCACAATAAACAAATAGAAATTGTAGCCTACATAGTGCAATCACACTCTTTAAATGTAATTTTAAAAGTTGAAATTGATCATGTTCTATGCTGTAACTAATGCTAATATAAATCACTATCAGAATAAAAAGGTTGCATTTTTTCGGTGCAATGTTCAGTGTTTTTTTCTTTTTTTACTACAGTAGCCGTAGTTCAAATAGGCTAGTATTTGTAGATTTCCATGGTTAATTTCACTACTACTAAACATTTTATCCATGTGTTAAAAAATTAGGATCTAATAAGTTGCAAAGTTGCAGTTAAGGCATACTGAATGTTAAAATACCTATCAAATATGTTAAGTGGGTATTTTTACTCTTAGTCATTTAAATAATTTAATATATTTAATAATTTAAAAAAATAAGTAAAAAAGTGTTGTATCTGTATCGATATCGGTGATACTGGCCTTGAAAGTATCGGTATCGTATCGAAAATAAGTGGTATGGTCCATCCCTACTATTTACACTGCATTGCAAAGAAAATAAAATTGGTACATAATATAAAAATAATCTATTGCTATTTAAACTTGTGTAAATAGCCGCTGCCATTAAAGAATCAGTTGCTGTTGTGTCAGTGGTATTGTAGCCAATATTGACTTTACACACTGGGTTTTATTTTAGTATTATTTATTTTCTATTGTAGTATTTTTTCATATTTTAAATTAGCTTTTGTTTGAACATTCTCTGACCTCTCTGAACTGAGGCCTTTGAATAAAATGTTGTGGTTCACATGAAAATGATGGTATGTTTGCACCGTCAGAGTGGGCTGTTTTATGTGCAGTTCAGTAAATCACACCGTCCTAATGGACTTAAGTCCAGAGAGCATTAAAAATGTGAAGCAAACCCATTACAATCTCCCAATTAAAACCCAATTACGTGTAATTAGCGAGAGCTCCTCCTGACCGCGATGGCGTTGTGTGTGTAAACGGACTGGCTGCCATCATTTGTCAGTGTTTGAATGTGTCTTCTTTCTTCAGGGATACTGACACTCTCTCTTTAAATGGCCGTATCGATTGCATCTAGTCTGTGACTGTGGCAGCAATCTCCCGAGGATAACCTCAGCCAATCTTGAGGACTAGCCTCTCTCGCTTTCTCTCGCTCAGCGTAACGCATGAAAGCAGATAGAAATCTGTCCTTTTAGATGGTCTCTCTCTCTCCATACTGACGGGCAGTTCTTGACGTCTGCGCCGGCCAATCCTGACACTCGTGATGAATGGAGGGTCCAATCGGGGGACGTGACCCTTTGCCTCTTCATCCTCCTGCCTGGTTTCCTGAAATGGAAGAAAGGAGCGTCTTTTGTGGGCGCCGCGGGTGGTTAGAGCCGTTCTTCTGTAGTTCCTCTGAGCTTTGAGTCCCGCAAGTCAAACGGAAGCGAGTAACTGGTTTGTACCCACATGAAAGAAAAGAGAACAAAGAAAGAGAATAAAGTTATAGAGGGAGTATTTAGGCTATCCAAAAATGTAAGAAATGGAGGGAAAATGTTAGGGCGCTGATGGTGAGATGTTCATACTGTGTTCAAAGCACAGTATTCAGCCTTCAAAGTCGGCATACTAATGCAAATGTAACCTCATACACTTTAAAAAACACAGAAATATGCAGTGACTTACTCCCTAACGTGTCCATAAACAATCAGTGAACAGCTCTGAGGACATAACATATTTGCATAAAATTATATATACAGCACAATAATGATAGTAAAGATAAAATGTACAAATAAAATGTACAAAACTTGTATTTTACCAAAGACATGCACCAATTTGATGGACAAACTACCCAAACACTGGGTTGCTACATCTGACCCAGGATCTGAGGAACACAAAAACTACCCAAACACTGGGTTGTTTCGTCTGACCCAGGATCTGAGCAACACAAAAACTACCAAACACTGGGTTGTTACGTGTGACCCAGGATCTGGGTTACACAAAAACGACCCAAACACTGGGTTGTTACGTCTGACCCAGGATCTGACTAACACAAAAACTACCCAAACACTGGGTTGTTACGTCTCACCCAGCATCTGAGTAACACAAAAACTACCCAAACACTGGGTTGTTACGTCTGACCCAGGATCTGAGTTACACAAAAACGACCCAAACACTGGGTTGCTACATCTGACCCAGGATCTGAGGAACACAAAAACTACCCAAACACTGGGTTGTTACGTCTGACCCAGGATCTGAGCAACACAAAAACGACCCAAACACTGGGTTGTTACGTCTGACCCAGGATCTGAGCAACACAAAAACTACCAAACACTGGGTTGTTACGTGTGACCCAGGATCTGGGTTACACAAAAACGACCCAAACACTGGGTTGTTACGTCTGACCCAGGATCTGAGTAACACAAAAACTACCAAACACTGGGTTGTTACATCTGACCTAGGATCTGAGTTACAGAAAAACTACCGAAACACTGGGTTGTTACGTCTGACCCAGGACCTGAGTAACACAAAAACTACTTAAACACTGGGTTACGTCTGACCCAGGATCTGAGTTACACAAAAACGACCCAAACACTGGGTTGTTACGTCTGACCCAGGATCTGAGTAACATAAAAACGACCCAAACACTGGGTTGTTACGTCTGACCCAGGATCTGAGTAACACAAAAGACCCAAACACTGGGTTGTTACGTCTGACCCAGGATCTGAGTAACATAAAAACGACCCAAACGCTGGGTTGTTACGTCTGACCCAGGATCTGAGTAACATAAAAACGACCCAAACACTGGGTTGTTACGTCTGACCCAGGATCTGAGTAACACAAAAAGACCCAAACACTGGGTTGTTACGTCTGACCCAGGATCTGAGTAAAATAAAAACGACCCAAACACTGGGTTGTTACGTCTGACCCAGGATCTGAGTAACACAAAAAGACCCAAACACTGGGTTGTTACGTCTGACCCAGGATCTGAGCAACATAAAAACGACCCAAGCACTGGGTTGTTACGTCTGACCCAGGATATGAGTAACATAAAAACGACCCAAACACTGGGTTGTTACGTCTGACCCAGGATCTGAGTAACACAAAAACGACCCAAACACTGGGTTGTAACGTCTGACCCAGGATCTGAGCAACACAAAAACTACCCAAACACTGGGGTTTTACGTCTGACCCAGGATCTGAGTAACATAAAAACGACCCAAACACTGGGCTGTTACGTCTGACCCAGGATCTGAGCAACATAAAAATGACCCAAACACTGGGTTGTTACGTCTGACCCAGGATCTGAGTAACACAAAAACGACCCAAACACTGGGTTGTTACGTCTGACCTAGGATCTGAGTAACACAAAAACTACCCAAACACTGGGTTGTTACGTCTGACCCAGGATCTGAGCAACATAAAAACTACCCAAACACTGGGTTGTTACGTCTGACCCAGGATCTGAGTAACACAATAACTACCCAAACACTGGGTTGTTACGTCTGACCCAGGATCTGAGTAACATAAAAACGACCCAAACACTGGGTTGTTACGTCTGACCCAGGATCTGAGTAACACAAAAACGACCCAAACACTGGGTTGTTACGTCTGACCCAGGATCTGAGCAACATAAAAACTACCCAAACACTGGGTTGTTATGTCTGACCCAGGATCTGAGTAACACAATAACTACCCAAACACTGGGTTGTTACGTCTGACCCAGGATCCGAGTAACACAAAAACGACCCAAACACTGGGTTGTTACGTCTGACCCAGGATCTGAGTAACACAAAAACGACCCAAACACTGGGTTGTTACGTCTGACCCAGGATCTGAGCAACATAAAAACTACCCAAACACTGGGTTGTTATGTCTGACCCAGGATCTGAGCAACACAAAAACGACCCAAACACTGGGTTGTTACGTCTGACCCAGGATCTGTGTAACATAAAAACAACCCAAACACTGGGTTGTTACGTCTGACCCAGGATCTGAGTTACACAAAAACTACCCAAACACTGGGTTGTTACGTCTGACCCAGGATCTGAGTTGCACAAAAACTACCCAAACACTGGGTTGTTACGTTTGACCCAGGATCGAGCAACATAAAAACGACCCAAACACTGGGTTGTTACGTCTGACCCAGGATCTGAGTAACACAAAAACTACCCAAACACTGGGTTGTTACGTCTGACCCAGGATCTGAGTAACATAAAAACGACCCAAACACTGGGTTGTTACGTCTGACCCAGGAACTGAGCAACATAAAAACGACCCAAACACTGGGTTGTTACGTCTGACCCAGGATCTGAGCAACATAAAAACTACCCAAACACTGGGTTGTTACGTCTGACCCAGGATCTGAGTAACACAATAACTACCCAAACACTGGGTTGTTACGTCTGACCCAGGATCTGAGTAACACAAAAACGACCCAAACACTGGGTTGTTACGTCTGACCCAGGATCTGAGTAACACAAAAACGACCCAAACACTGGGTTGTTACGTCTGACCCAGGATCTGAGCAACATAAAAACTACCCAAACACTGGGTTGTTATGTCTGACCCAGGATCTGAGCAACACAAAAACGACCCAAACACTGGGTTGTTACGTCTGACCCAGGATCTGAGTAACATAAAAACGACCCAAACACTGGGTTGTTACGTCTGACCCAGGAACTGAGCAACATAAAAACGACCCAAACACTGGGTTGTTACGTCTGACCCAGGATCTGAGCAACATAAAAACTACCCAAACACTGGGTTGTTACGTCTGACCCAGGATCTGAGTAACACAATAACTACCCAAACACTGGGTTGTTACGTCTGACCCAGGATCTGAGTAACACAAAAACGACCCAAACACTGGGTTGTTACGTCTGACCCAGGATCTGAGCAACACAAAAACTACCAAACACTGGGTTGTTACGTGTGACCCAGGATCTGGGTTACACAAAAACGACCCAAACACTGGGTTGTTACGTCTGACCCAGGATCTGAGTAACACAAAAACTACCAAACACTGGGTTGTTACATCTGACCTAGGATCTGAGTTACAGAAAAACTACCGAAACACTGGGTTGTTACGTCTGACCCAGGACCTGAGTAACACAAAAACTACTTAAACACTGGGTTACGTCTGACCCAGGATCTGAGTTACACAAAAACGACCCAAACACTGGGTTGTTACGTCTGACCCAGGATCTGAGTAACATAAAAACGACCCAAACACTGGGTTGTTACGTCTGACCCAGGATCTGAGTAACACAAAAGACCCAAACACTGGGTTGTTACGTCTGACCCAGGATCTGAGTAACATAAAAACGACCCAAACGCTGGGTTGTTACGTCTGACCCAGGATCTGAGTAACATAAAAACGACCCAAACACTGGGTTGTTACGTCTGACCCAGGATCTGAGTAACACAAAAAGACCCAAACACTGGGTTGTTACGTCTGACCCAGGATCTGAGTAAAATAAAAACGACCCAAACACTGGGTTGTTACGTCTGACCCAGGATCTGAGTAACACAAAAAGACCCAAACACTGGGTTGTTACGTCTGACCCAGGATCTGAGCAACATAAAAACGACCCAAGCACTGGGTTGTTACGTCTGACCCAGGATATGAGTAACATAAAAACGACCCAAACACTGGGTTGTTACGTCTGACCCAGGATCTGAGTAACACAAAAACGACCCAAACACTGGGTTGTAACGTCTGACCCAGGATCTGAGCAACACAAAAACTACCCAAACACTGGGGTTTTACGTCTGACCCAGGATCTGAGTAACATAAAAACGATCCAAACACTGGGCTGTTACGTCTGACCCAGGATCTGAGCAACATAAAAATGACCCAAACACTGGGTTGTTACGTCTGACCCAGGATCTGAGTAACACAAAAACGACCCAAACACTGGGTTGTTACGTCTGACCTAGGATCTGAGTAACACAAAAACTACCCAAACACTGGGTTGTTACGTCTGACCCAGGATCTGAGCAACATAAAAACTACCCAAACACTGGGTTGTTACGTCTGACCCAGGATCTGAGTAACACAATAACTACCCAAACACTGGGTTGTTACGTCTGACCCAGGATCTGAGTAACATAAAAACGACCCAAACACTGGGTTGTTACGTCTGACCCAGGATCTGAGTAACACAAAAACGACCCAAACACTGGGTTGTTACGTCTGACCCAGGATCTGAGCAACATAAAAACTACCCAAACACTGGGTTGTTATGTCTGACCCAGGATCTGAGTAACACAATAACTACCCAAACACTGGGTTGTTACGTCTGACCCAGGATCCGAGTAACACAAAAACGACCCAAACACTGGGTTGTTACGTCTGACCCAGGATCTGAGTAACACAAAAACGACCCAAACACTGGGTTGTTACGTCTGACCCAGGATCTGAGCAACATAAAAACTACCCAAACACTGGGTTGTTATGTCTGACCCAGGATCTGAGCAACACAAAAACGACCCAAACACTGGGTTGTTACGTCTGACCCAGGATCTGTGTAACATAAAAACAACCCAAACACTGGGTTGTTACGTCTGACCCAGGATCTGAGTTACACAAAAACTACCCAAACACTGGGTTGTTACGTCTGACCCAGGATCTGAGTTGCACAAAAACTACCCAAACACTGGGTTGTTACGTTTGACCCAGGATCGAGCAACATAAAAACGACCCAAACACTGGGTTGTTACGTCTGACCCAGGATCTGAGTAACACAAAAACTACCCAAACACTGGGTTGTTACGTCTGACCCAGGATCTGAGTAACATAAAAACGACCCAAACACTGGGTTGTTACGTCTGACCCAGGAACTGAGCAACATAAAAACGACCCAAACACTGGGTTGTTACGTCTGACCCAGGATCTGAGCAACATAAAAACTACCCAAACACTGGGTTGTTACGTCTGACCCAGGATCTGAGTAACACAATAACTACCCAAACACTGGGTTGTTACGTCTGACCCAGGATCTGAGTAACACAAAAACGACCCAAACACTGGGTTGTTACGTCTGACCCAGGATCTGAGTAACACAAAAACGACCCAAACACTGGGTTGTTACGTCTGACCCAGGATCTGAGCAACATAAAAACTACCCAAACACTGGGTTGTTATGTCTGACCCAGGATCTGAGCAACACAAAAACGACCCAAACACTGGGTTGTTACGTCTGACCCAGGATCTGAGTAACATAAAAACGACCCAAACACTGGGTTGTTACGTCTGACCCAGGAACTGAGCAACATAAAAACGACCCAAACACTGGGTTGTTACGTCTGACCCAGGATCTGAGCAACATAAAAACTACCCAAACACTGGGTTTTTACGTCTGACCCAGGATCTGAGTAACACAATAACTACCCAAACACTGGGTTGTTACGTCTGACCCAGGATCTGAGTAACACAAAAACGACCCAAACACTGGGTTGTTACGTCTGACCTAGGATCTGAGTAACACAAAAACTACCCAAACACTGGGTTGTTATGTCTGACCCAGGATCTGAGTAACACAAAAACGACCCAAACACTGGGTTGTTACGTCTGACCCAGGATCTGAGTAACACAAAAACTACCCAAACACTGGGTTGTTACGTCTGACCCAGGATATGAGTAACATAAAATCGACCCAAACACTGGGTTGTTACGTTTGACCCAGGATCTAGCAACATAAAAACGACCCAAACACTGGGTTGTTACGTCTGACCCAGGATCTGAGTAACACAAAAACTACCCAAACACTGGGTTGTTACGTCTGACCCAGGATCTGAGTAACATAAAAACGACCCAAACACTGGGTTGTTACGTCTGACCCAGGAACTGAGCAACATAAAAACGACCCAAACACTGGGTTGTTACGTCTGACCCAGGATCTGAGCAACATAAAAACTACCCAAACACTGGGTTGTTACGTCTGACCCAGGATCTGAGTAACACAATAACTACCCAAACACTGGGTTGTTACGTCTGACCCAGGATCTGAGTAACACAAAAACGACCCAAACACTGGGTTGTTACGTCTGACCCAGGATCTGAGTAACACAAAAACGACCCAAACACTGGGTTGTTACGTCTGACCCAGGATCTGAGCAACATAAAAACTACCCAAACACTGGGTTGTTATGTCTGACCCAGGATCTGAGCAACACAAAAACGACCCAAACACTGGGTTGTTACGTCTGACCCAGGATCTGTGTAACATAAAAACAACCCAAACACTGGGTTGTTACGTCTGACCCAGGATCTGAGTTACACAAAAACTACCCAAACACTGGGTTGTTACGTCTGACCCAGGATCTGAGTTGCACAAAAACTACCCAAACACTGGGTTGTTACGTTTGACCCAGGATCGAGCAACATAAAAACGACCCAAACACTGGGTTGTTACGTCTGACCCAGGATCTGAGTAACACAAAAACTACCCAAACACTGGGTTGTTACGTCTGACCCAGGATCTGAGTAACATAAAAACGACCCAAACACTGGGTTGTTACGTCTGACCCAGGAACTGAGCAACATAAAAACGACCCAAACACTGGGTTGTTACGTCTGACCCAGGATCTGAGCAACATAAAAACTACCCAAACACTGGGTTGTTACGTCTGACCCAGGATCTGAGTAACACAATAACTACCCAAACACTGGGTTGTTACGTCTGACCCAGGATCTGAGTAACACAAAAACGACCCAAACACTGGGTTGTTACGTCTGACCCAGGATCTGAGTAACACAAAAACGACCCAAACACTGGGTTGTTACGTCTGACCCAGGATCTGAGCAACATAAAAACTACCCAAACACTGGGTTGTTATGTCTGACCCAGGATCTGAGCAACACAAAAACGACCCAAACACTGGGTTGTTACGTCTGACCCAGGATCTGAGTAACATAAAAACGACCCAAACACTGGGTTGTTACGTCTGACCCAGGAACTGAGCAACATAAAAACGACCCAAACACTGGGTTGTTACGTCTGACCCCGGATCTGAGCAACATAAAAACTACCCAAACACTGGGTTGTTACGTCTGACCCAGGATCTGAGTAACACAATAACTACCCAAACACTGGGTTGTTACGTCTGACCCAGGATCTGAGTAACACAAAAACGACCCAAACACTGGGTTGTTACGTCTGACCCAGGATCTGAGTAACACAAAAACGACCCAAACACTGGGTTGTTACGTCTGACCCAGGATCTGAGCAACATAAAAACTACCCAAACACTGGGTTGTTATGTCTGACCCAGGATCTGAGCAACACAAAAACGACCCAAACACTGGGTTGTTACGTCTGACCCAGGATCTGTGTAACATAAAAACAACCCAAACACTGGGTTGTTACGTCTGACCCAGGATCTGAGTTACACAAAAACTACCCAAACACTGGGTTGTTACGTCTGACCCAGGATCTGAGTTGCACAAAAACTACCCAAACACTGGGTTGTTACGTCTGACCTAGGATCTGAGTAACACAAAAACTACCCAAACACTGGGTTGTTACGTCTGACCCAGGATCTGAGCAACATAAAAACTACCCAAACACTGGGTTATGTCTGACCCAGGATCTGAGCAACACAAAAACGACCCAAACACTGGGTTGTTATGTCTGACCCAGGATCTGAGTAACATAAAAACGACCCAAACACTGGGTTGTTACGTCTGACCCAGGATCTGAGTTACACAAAAACTACCCAAACACTGGGTTGTTACGTCTAACCCAGGATCTGAGTTACACAAAAACTACCCAAACACTGGGTTGTTACGTCTGACCTAGGATCTGAGTAACACAAAAACTATCCAAACACTGGGTTGTTACGTCTGACCCAGGATCTGAGTTACACAAAAACTACCCAAACACTGGGTTGTTACGTCTGACCTAGGATCTGAGTAACACAAAAACTATCCAAACACTGGGTTGTTACGTCTGACCCAGGATCTGAGTTACACAAAAACTATCCAAACACTGGGTTGTTACGTCTGACCCCGGATCTGAGTAACACAAAAACTACCCAAACACTGGGTTGTTACGTCTGACTCAGGATCTGAGTTACACAAAAACTACCCAAACACTGGGTTGTTACGTCTGACCCAAGATCTGAGTAACACAAAAACTACCCAAACACTGGGTTGTAACGTCTGACCCAGGATCTGAGTAACACAAAAACTACCCAAACACTGGGTTGTTACGTCTGACCCAGGATCTGAGTTACACAAAAACTACCCAAACACTGGGTTGTTACGTCTGACTCAGGATCTGAGTAACACAAAAACTACCCAAACACTGGGTTGTTACGTCTGACCCAGGATCTGAGCAACACAAAAACTACCCAAACACTGGGTTGTTACGTCTGACCCAGGATCTGAGTAACACAAAAACTACCCAAACACTGGGTTGTTACGTCTGACTCAGGATCTGAGTGACACAAAAACTACCCAAACACTGGGTTGTTACGTCTGACCCAGGATCTGAGCAACACAAAAACTACCCAAACACTGGGTTGTTACGTCTGACCCAGGATCTGAGTAACACAAAAACTACCCAAACACTGGGTTGTTACGTCTGACCCAGGATCTGAGTTACACAAAAACGACATGGTTGTTTAAGAATTGAAAAGCTACACACTCCATCAGTTGGGGTTAGAAGAACCGCTGCCAAACATAACATGCTAGAAACAAAATAATTACTGTAGTAATGATCCAATCATAGACTCCGAAGCATTTGGCTATTTAAATCCAAATAGTGATTTTATTTTATTTTTGGCAGCGTGTTTAGGCTGTGGCTTTCTTTTCTGTTGGACTTCCATATGTAAAGGATGCATTTGGCCAACAGAAGTGTGTCTAAACTGTTGAAAAGGCACAGCTTAAACCAGCCTACGGTGTTTAGCTGGTCTCCCAGCCAGGCTAAGCTTGTAAGTCTGGTCTGGTTTGCTGGTTTTAGAGGGGTTCTGGGCACGTGTCAGTTGGTCAGGCGTTGAGACCGTAAAGCTGTTCTTCACAGATATGATGGTGTACTGTACGTGCTGCCTGCGTATATGTACTGTAGCTCAGTGCGTTTGAGAACACAGCTTTAGTCTCATGCAGATGTGACCCAATTCAGACCAGCAGAATGATGAGAGTAAAAGAGGGAGAGATGAAAGGAAAGAGAAAAGACCGAAAGGGTTTCTGAAACAAACACACAATATCACGGTTAGCCTCGTTCATTCTTTTGTTCTCTAGTCTCTTCCATTCTCTGGTACAGTACTTGGGGACACTTTTGAAGACTAAAGTAAAACTTGACCTTGTGTATTTGGAAATTATTTTAAAATAAAACAATACAAATATAAGAAAATTCATTCTGGTCACTAGATATGATGCAGTGAATTCAGGTTGACACTTTTTGTCATTGACATGACTGGAAAAAAAAGACCTAATCAACCTGAATTACCTCGATGGTATTTTAAAGGTCCCGTTCTTCGCGATTCCACCTTTCAAACTTTAGTTAGTGTGTAATGTTGCTGTTAGAGCATAAATAATACCTGTAAAATTATAAAGGTCAAAGTTCAATGCCAAGCGAGATATTTTATTTAACAGAAGTTCCCTTTCAAAGCCTACAGCGAGCGGCCGGTTTGGATTACCAAACACTTCCTGCTGTGATGACGTCACTAGAACCGTTTGTTGACTAACCCTCCGCGCAAAATAGGGGGCGTGGTCTCGTTGCTCTCCCGCGTGGAGAAGAGCGCGCATTCAGCGCTTGCATCTCCCCGTTATGGTAAGAGGCGGGACCTTTCCAGGCAAAGTGCGCTAAGCTGCTGTCCAATCACAACACGGGAAGCGCTGGCCCAATCAGAACTCGTTACGTATTTCTGAAGGAGGGACTTCATAGAACAAGGAAATCATCAGGCCGTTTTTAGGACAGAGGAAACAGCGCTGTACAGATAAGTCAATTGTGTGAAAAATACTGTTTTTTTTACACGCGAAACATGAACTCATGTTATATTGCACACTGTAAACATAATCAAAGCTTCGAAAACACGCGAAGAACGGGACCTTAAAAGTAGCACTAAGTAACTTTTCAACCTTCATAATATATTTTTTAAGACTCTTGTGATGATAAATCGACTTACAATAGGTTGAATGACACGTCAGCCATAGCCTGATGGGGTCTGTATCGTTTTTAATTGTACTTTTAAACTTCGGGTTTGGGGTAGTAACCCGAGAACAAAAAGAACTACAAAATTCGACTGCTTTACGGCATATACGTCACTTCCACCAACACACACACTTCCTTACATTCGGACGTGCGAGCCCAACTTTGTTCGTCGTATAATATAGTCATGTCCGAAGCAGCACAGACAAATAAGAAAGAAAAGGTTTTGTTGGAGGAAAGCAATAAGAGGAAACGAAAAAGTGATGGGATTAAAGGCAGGACGAGGATCAACATGTGACCAGCGTTTGCTCGTCGGCGTGAGCTGAAGGAGGCGTGCCCGACCGATGCTGTCCTGCTTGTTATGGTGAGCTACCACTCAAACATTGAACTGAAGTATCATATAGATTCTGTAAAACGGTAACCAGTAGACTACTATAATGACGCTGGCTTGTAAACGTGAGCATCGTGATTATTTGGCGTTTGAAAAAAATAAAACCCATGAAATGATATTCATATGACATGCTGAGACATATGCCACTGACTGTACCTGGGATGAAGACATTTCACACGCGCCGCCAGAAGAACACCTGCATGTGAACTCCTCCTGCAGTGTTCAGGGGAACTGTTAGTGCTGCACCAACCCGCGGAGACGCTTTTATGAAGTTATTTGGCCCGCCCCGCACCCACGATCATTAAATAGACAAACAGAGTCCGCGGGTTATGAGACGACCCGCGCATCACTAGTTCAGGGCTATCAGGGCTGTAATGTCAACAAATGCATGTGCGATGGCTTCCCCTGTTGTAGCAGGACAGATCTTACGACAGTAGTTGAGGACAATTTTTTCCCAACTGTAGGGGGACCCCGAGAGCAAAAGTTACCAAGTGCTGCTTTAACAACTAGGTGCAAATTTAGGATTTCAATATTAGGTAGGCTCAGCCACAATGAGGGACTCTTTAAAGATGATCTACATTTCTCATTTGTTTTCATGGAGATAACATGGAAAATGTGCCACGTTTTAGTGGAGGATTTAAGTCACCTGGTTGAAAACAAACACACTTTTATCATGAGAATTACATGAAATGGCCACTATAACCAGTAGATGGCTGCAGATGACCACAGCTCATCTCATTTGCCCCTCCCACTCCCTTTTTTTTGCGCATTTGCTTTTGGATGTATTGTAAAATTACTATTATAACAAATTGCACTGAAGTATGAAGTAGAGCAAGTGTAGGAAAGGTCTCGTGACATTTCAAGGAAAGGAATTTCATAAAATATATAAATGAATAAATAAATAAGATCAGATTTTACAGTGGATCGGAAACCATCTTGAATTGCTCCCGTGCCATATTATGTAAACTGCATTTATGACAAAGAACTACACAGATGCAGAGATCATCTGCTCTGCTGCGGATTTAAGAACACACTGAATAATGCAGACTGAAAGGGATGATGAGCCGACGTCTGCCGCTGGTTTCAAACGAGTTTTAAAGGGGACTGGCGATCACGATTTAGTGTAGATATTACAGAGATAATCGCAGAATTGAAGGCGGCTGGGTGGAAATGGGCCCAGTGGTGCCCCTGTTAATAGCATAATGCTTTTTGACTCACGTTTTTTTGTAGCTATCATTCATGTTCAGAGGTGTCAAGTAACAAAGTACAAATACTTCGCTACCTTACTTAAGTAGAAATTTTAGGTATCTATACTTTACTGGAGTAATTATTTTTCTGCCTACTTTTACTTCTACGCCTTACATTTTCACGCAATTATCTGTACTTTCTACTCCTTACTTTTTTAAAAATAGCCTCCTTACAACTCTTTCATTTCATCTTGTTTAAAAAAAAAAACTATGCAGATAAATCGCCTCATCCTGATAGTGTGAATTTGATTGTGGTTGGATGAGAAGTGTTAACATATACCATTCCTATTGGTTACTACGCGATCCGTCGCGCTTGCTGGGCGGGTTCCAGCGGAGCACGCACTTTCAGTCAATCAGCGATCAGCAGCAGACGCGATCATTCATGACAGCCAGGTTTTTAGCGCAATAACTCGTTGTAGATGTATATTCAAGTGATCGCTATGCTAAAGTGGCATTACTGGCATACATACAGTCTAAAGCCGGGTGCACACTGTGCGATTTTGGCCACGATTTTGGCCGTCTGGGACAAATTTAGCAAATCCTAAAAGATTCCTCAGATCCTAGACTAAAATCTGACGTCTTTGGTCGTTAGTTTGACATGTTCACCGGCAGCCGATTAATGAGCGCTGCGATCAAATTTTACCTCAGACGAAATTCTGGCAGTGTCAGAAGATTTGGCACACAATCCTGCAGTGTGACTTCTCCTACGACGACAGTCAAAAATCTCCGTTTTTCAAGACAAACTATGACCAAAACGAGAGCTAGAGATTTCTTTGTAGCCAGCATTTCAGCCCTGCGTGTAATGCAGCTCACTGTCACTGAACGCGTTATTCATTGATGATATAAAACTCCGGGTGAGTTTTCTTGCGCGCGTCCGTTTTTAGCGCGCCGTCACTATCGTGCAGTCTGACATTAATGCCAACTGAGATCTTACAGTGTGAGATGGCGATCATGTTCGTACAGTCTGACAAGGGACATTCGCAAAGGATTTTGAAAAATCGCACAGTGTGCAGGACCCATAAGTCGTTTCTACAGTAAGGAGGGGGAAAGTGAACTAACTCTCAAATGTGGATTACACCTGTGACTCGAAGACTCTTTTTATACCGTAATTCCTCAAATAAAGACCGGGGCCTTTTTTTACCTGGACTGCCGATGGGAACCGGCTTTTATTTGAAGCAGGCTTTTATTAGGGGCAGGCCTGTATTTCTAATTCTATCTGTTTGAAATATAATCGCTTTATGTAAACCGTTTTCAATTTAAATTGATCGTTCCAGTGGACAAATATCATTGATTTTTTTTTTAAAGGGGGGGGGGTGAAATGCTGTTTCATGCATACTGATCTTTTTACACTGTTAAAGACTTGGAATCCCATACTAAACATAAACAAAGTTTCAAAAGTTAAGGTGGACGTTTGATGGGAGTATTTTTTTGTCAAAAATACTACTTCCGGTTAGTCATAAGTTTCGGCAAGTTTTTTGCGATCATGCGTCCCCTTTGACGTTAATGGGGGCGGAATTTCCTTGTATGGGCCTTACGGACAATTCTACCGGAAGCGCGTGAGAGAGAGCGAGGGAGAGAGCGAAAGCAACAGGCTACGCCCATCAAAGCGCTGGCTTGTAGGCTGCCAGGTGATGTGCACATAACAATGTCACCAAAAAAGTGCGTTTTTGGTTGCCAGACCAAGACAGTCCTGCACAGATTCCCCAAAAACCCCGCGTTAAGGCAACAGTGGATGTAATTTGCTTTTCCGGATCAGCAACTGAGTTGCGCGAATGTTTATATCTGTTCGCTGCATTTCGGTGCCGACTGTTTCATAAACAAGGCCCAGCTCGACGCCGGATTTTCCCGATCGCCTAATGCTGAAGGATGGAGCAGTCCCAACGATAAAGGTCCCAACGTTAGAACCGCAGGCTGTGAGTGAGACTGCTTCAAATGTCTGTGTTTTTGCCTATGCTCATCAAGAAGCCCAAACATGATCACGTATAGTTAATTGATCAATGGAGCATGCGATGTGTAGTGCGTGTACATTTGTTTAGCTGGCCACTATATGTGTAACTTTATGTTTGTGTATTGTAAAAGCACTCCAAACAACAATACACAAAGAGTGGGGAAATATGTTGAACTAAATAAGCACGCTTCTTCATTCAAATGCGCTACTATTCCGTGTCTTTCTATGTAAACACTAACTTAGCCTTCCGCTTACTGTCTACGCAAACCACGCGTAAACACACACACACACGTGCACAACTGCACTTCCCACATGTACACCTTCAAAGACAAAAATACGACGATATAATTCAAGTATAAATATGTAAATAACACAAGCCGCTAAGCATATTATATAGTTAGTGTATAACTTGTACCACATAGAGACGTCCTGCTCTAGTCGTTTTTGCTGCTGCTCCTGTTCAACTGCAGCCTCTGGGTCTGATTCCGGATCATAGATGTATGGCTGTATCTGATTAAAAGCCATATTTTTATTTTGAATAAAGTTTTTTTCCCGCTGTTAGGGATGACACAGCTTTACGACGCACTCGACTCAACACAATAGCAGCGCGCACACGTCATTATTTAGCTCCGCTCACACGATACGCCCCCACCCGCTCGGCTTTTTTCGGAAAGACTCGGAACAGCGCATCTTTCTTATATAATTATAAAAAAAATAAAGACTTTTCGGAGATATGCAGGATGCAATGCTACTCTATAGGTACTCAAGATTGACATGACACTGACTGAAACTGAGTGTTTCACCCCCCCTTTAAGAAACATTTGCAAAAATATCACCATACAACAACATAATACGCATTTTTTGTAACTCCGCGCGCAGCTCCGCATCCGAAGATGAACAAGCTCTCGGCGAATCTAGCCGAGCATGACGTCTCATCACACCGGCCCCCAGTTTACACACACAAATGAGGTGCTTATATTTACTGAATGAGCCTACAAAAGCAGAAATAAGCCATTTTAAATAAAGATCCAGGTTTAAGCAAATAAATAAATAAATCACAACATTAAAGTGAGATTTAGGGAAATTAGGAAATATTTAAGAGATCGTTAATTTAGTGCATATTTTGTTCTCATGCCACAAGTAATAATATCAAGCCAAGGTTTACTGAGTTTTACACGATTCTTTAGTAGTGTGGTTTTTGGTGAAATGTACTAAAATAAATATCATCACCTGTGCACGTTAGCCCACTTCTTCTCGACGCGTTGGTTTATAGAACAATTACTCCGAATCGCCGTTTCAAAGAATAGCACAACGGCGAGCGCGTCAAGTAGGCTATAAACGCCTCGTCCGTTTGGGGAGGAGCGCGCGGCGCGCAGTCAGCGGAGGCTCGCGCAGCGGAGACAGGCTTGAGACGCGGCGCTGTGCGGAGCTGAGCTTCGAGGCTTGGGTGCGACCCCCTTACGACATTAAAGAGACGAGAGGCTAATGTTAGGTGCGTCTTAATCAGCTCCCTAGTTAAGTAGTCAGGGCACTGATCAGGACATACTGGAAAGTCAATGGGCTGATCCCTGATGAGTTCCCTGACTACTGACGGAACAGATTGAGGCGCACGCATTGTGAAGATCGACCCTGTAAAGTTTTTTAGGTTAACTATAGAAGAGACCAGGATTAGTGTTTGTCGCACTGGCATGACGCGCATCGGGGCGCGTGGCATGAGGATGGTTTCGCATTAAATTAACTGCATTTAGAAAATGATCCACTAATTTCCCTCAGCCTTTTTTTAAGACCGGCCTTTATTTGTTCGTGCTAACCACGCCCCGGCCACTATCAGAGGCCCGCCGTTTATTCGACTACAGGCTTTTATTTGAGGAAATACGGTAATCCTGATTCCTGTCCATCATAATATACACACGCAGGACATCTCCAACTAGCAACCCCAAAGCTGCTGAAAGAGGTTTGAATCAATGATGAATCAGTTTTGACTGGGCTAAGTGCATGTTCTATGATCTTCACAAGTGTACTGTAGTTTTGTCAGAGCAAAGCTAAGTGCATTGTTGTTATTTATTTTTTTGTCGGCGGATTATTGTACAGTATCAATGAATTACGCATTTTGGCAGTGCCGTGTGAAATGCCTGGTAATTATGTGCTTTTTCCGATCTCTTATATTGGGCACTGTTTGCATTTAAAGTGGCTTATTCAATAAAATAATATCACAATATTTTGGCAGTTAACGGTTTGGACAGGGTTTTTTTTTAAACAGCCTAGTGCATTCCAAATTTTTCTTTAATATAACATCATAATCATTATGGCCTTTAGAAAAAGGTTAAAGGTAGTGCACTATAGGCCCCTGTGGTGTGGCCTAAGCTTTTGTCTTTAATGACATTTTTTTCCTTACATTACTTTTATACTTTAAGTAGTTTTGAAACCAGTAGGCTACTTTTACACTTTTATTAAGTAAAAAGCTTGAGTTGATACTTCAACTCCTACAGAAGTATTTTTAAACCCTAGTATATATACTTCCTCTTGACTAATAAATGTGAGTACTTTTGACACCTCTGTTCATGTTTGTCACTGTTATGTTGTGTTAGTATCTGTTCTTATGGACTTTAAGTTTGTTTTCATTTGTCACATGGTTATTTTTTTTCAGTTTTCCCGCTCGTCATTTGTGTCACTGTTTTCAGCTGTGTGTAATTCATTAGTCACGTTTGTGTTCGCTATATAAGTTGAACCCTCACATTCATCGTCTGTTTGGTCACGTTTACGTTAAATGTGTGTTGCTCGGCCTGTCTGCTTATTTTGCATTATTAAACTTTCTATTGGAATTCCCTAATCATCGCCATCGTCTGCCTTCCTGCAACCACCCATTAAGATGCACCTATTTAATAGGTAGGGCAGTATTATTAAAAATAAAACCATGACAAAAATGTGCTACTTCAAATAAAATAGACGTTAATAAAATATTATAAAATATTTATATTATAATATTAGTTATAATATTATTTTAGTTATTTATGTGCTAGAATAAACTAAAAATGACAAAAACAAAATCACTAAAGCTTAAATAGTTAATAGTATAATACAAATAAATATGTAATAAAATTAAATGAATGAAAACGCTATTTTTAAGCATTTTTAAATGTCCGTTGTATATTGAAGTTGAATAGGCCATTCAATTGTATTTTGGTTTGTGAATTGTATTCATCCATAAATAAATAAAAAAAGAAGGAAAAAAGGGCAATAATTAATAGTTTGTTTATCATTGTTTATTGTTTAAATTTATGAATATGAATCACATAAGCTAAATGGTCAATTCTCTTGTTCACCTAGATTTATATTTCATATTTTATTAAGTTATAGTTTTTTACTCATTGAACATTCTTAATTCATAATAAAAATAATGTGTAAGGATTATTCAATTAAATTTGGTGGAATTCATAAAAAAAATAAAAAAAAACTTATATAAAATAACACTGCTGGGGATTTTGAAAAGCTTTAAGTTGGAATAATAGTTAGTGATTCTCACTGTTCACATATTCAGAAAGTTTTTATAAGTTGGAAACTCATAATTCCGGTAACTCCATCATAACATGAAGTTTTGCGTTGATGTGCCGTATTAGCGGTTTTGTGGTTTCAGCCAACCTCTTTCACCCTGCGTCAACCGTCTGCGTATCACACTTCTCTTTAGACATGACTTCAGACGGAGAGAAGCTGAGATTTTATCTTCTACTCTCTTCATTATGCTTCTCTTTCTGGTTTCATCCTGACTCAGCTTTCGTTCTACCCATTGGCTGAATATTAATAAAAACATATTTCATTGATGATAACCTTCCAAAGACCCCCGGAGTCATTAGACATTTTCCCAGCATTCCCTCTTTTTTGTGTTGGCTTCTGATTATCCCGTTCTTCCTCCCATCAGGCCGTGGCGGCTTTCATCCGAGGCTGATGAAGAGGACTCTCACCGAAACCTTTGAAGGCTCTCTGGTTTCTCCTCTACCGCAGTTTGGCATCAGTGTGGCAGTTCTTCTGCTCTATAGAATCGCTCCGAAAGCTGACTAATAATCGGCATTCCTGCTTGACTTTCACCAGCTCGTCCGGTATCCCGGTTCAGGGAGTGACGTGCCCTCTATTTTGATGTGTCAGGCTAATACATGCGGCCCATTTGTCTTAGTTAATTGGGGCAGAGAGGAGCATTGTGGGTAATTCTCCTGTGTCTGTACTGTCTTCACCTCTCCTCCTTTTCTGTTTAAATCGGTCTGAGTGTTTCATAATTTACGCCTCAGGAGAACAGAATTTTGAGCTCAGAGCCGAATCAAAAGCTTTATCTACCTCTTCTATTTCCATTCATCTGCTCTGGCTTTAGTCTTGTTGACTGGCGCTTTCTGAAGGGAGAGATGATATAGGTTTTATTGTAAATATCAGCATTTTTGCATAAATTTGACATTAACAAACCTTCGTGCTGAAGGTCAAAATATGCTGTTTCTTGCTGTAACTATACAGACCGTCGAGCTAAGTTGTTTGTTTGTTTTTTTAATTCAGTTTGCTTAGAATAATGAAACAGTATATGCCATAAAGACTATGAATATTTTAAACACCGAAAATTCATCATTTGCATCCTGGCACATTTTGAACACTGCAAAAACTTTTTTTTTTGAAAAAGCAAAAATGTTTTTCTCGGTATTGTTGCCTTGTCTAGTACACCTACACTATATTGCCAAAAGGTTTGCTACGCCTGCTTTTACATGCACATGAACTTTAATGACATCCCATTCTTAATCCGTAGGGTTTAATATGGAGTTGGTCCACCCTTTGCAGCTATAACAGCTTCAGCTCTTCTGGGAAGGCTTTCCACAAGGTTTAGGAGTGTGTTTATGGGAATTTACGACCATTCTTCTAGAAGCTCATTTGTGAGGTCAGGCACTGATGTTGGACGAGAAGGCCTGGCTCTCAGTCTCCGCTCTAATTCATCCCAAAGGTGTTCAATCGGGTTCAGGTCAGGACTCTGTGCAGGCCAGTCAAGTTCCTCCATACCAAACTCGTCTTCTTTATGGACCTTGCTTTGTGCACTGGTGCGCAGTCATGTTGGAACAGAAAGGGGCCATCCCCAAACTGTTCCCACAAAGTTGAGAGCATGAAATTTTCCAAAATGTCTTGGTATGCTGAAGCATTAGGAGTTCCTTTCACTGCAACTATTGGGCCAAACCCAAACCCTGAAAAACAACCCTACACCATAATCCCTCATCTACCAAACTTTATACTTGGCACAATGCAGTCAGGTAAGTACTGTTCTCCTGGCACCTGCCAGTCCCATCCATCAGGGATTGCCAGTCAGAGAAGTGTGACTGGTCACTCCACGTGCTCTAGAGTCCGGTGGCGGCATGCTTTACTCCACTGCATCCCACTCTTTGCTTTGCACTTGGTGATGGAAGGCTTGGATGAGCTGCTCGGCCATGGAAACCCATTCTATGAACCTCTGCACTGTTCTTGAGCTGATCTGAAGGACACATGAAGTTTGGAGGTCTGTAGCTATTGACTGCAGAAAGATGGTGATGGCTGTGCACCTCAGCATGTGCTGACCCCACTCTGTGATTTTACATGGCCTACCACTTCATGGCTGAGTTGCTGCTGTTCCCAATTTCTTCCAATTTTTATAATACAACTAACAGTTGAGAGTGGAATATTTACGAGATAGTCAGTGTTGTCTTCTGAAAAATGCTTCAAAATGAAGTGTTTATTCTTAAAACACGAAATATCTGCAATCACTATGTATAATCTTCTTCTTTTTTCTTTTTTTTTCAGAAAACAAGACTTGCAGTTATCATTTCCAGCGTTGTTTACATGGCAAATCTACTCATGCCCATCTGTTCACCCGTTGGTGTGCTGGTCAGTCACATTGTTGACGCATTGCTATTTTTAGGCAACTGAGCATGACTGAGCCATTGACCAACTGAAACCTGATCTAAAGTCAATAGCTCAGTATTTCGTGTTATTTAAAGGGAGCGTTAGTAATGTGCACCTATAGGCGGGTATACAACGTGTGTTTAATACACACACAGCTTATTACACACTTTTAAAGGCTTTTAAAGGGAATGGGAGATGAGATTCTGATTGACTCTGAAATTTCCCCAAGTTGTTCTGGAAACCAAGACAATAATACTAAGAAAATATTTTTTCCCAGTGTAACACAATGATACATGACATGCAATCTTAAAAAAATTAAGTTTCCAAAAGAGAGTTTTGACTGATTCTAGAGAAAAACCTTTTTTGGTTCCCTAAAGAACCTTTCGTTAATAGTTCTAAAAGAACATTTTAGAAATCTAAAGAACCTTTTTTGTGGAATAGAAATATTCCATGGGTGTTAATGCCAATTAAGAACCTTTTATTTTTAATAAAGAAACCTTGTGCCACTAGAAGCATTTGCATTCATGTATTTAAGAGTATGATTCTGGCTCTAGGTGTCTGGTAATTCAAGCTGTGATTGTTAATCAGAGGAGTGTTTGTTCATGTAGTGTTTTTAATTAAGGGTAATTGTGCCGCCTGTCACAAGCTTCAACACGCTACACATCTATCTCAATATGTGCAGAACTAACTCTGAACCGCTACTCTATAAAACTCACCTGGGAACTGGGTGCATATAGAGGGAGAATCCTAATTGCTTATTATTAAATTATTTAATAATGCTCACAAAATGTGTTTTTGAATTCCACTGTGCTGCTTTTTTTATTGTGCTAGATGGACATCTTTGACAATTGCACTCGTACCTGGTGTTTTTTAAAACATTTTATTGGGTCTTGCACATGACAGAGAGGAATCATTTTGAGAATGTTTTGTGTGATGGATAGGTTTAGGTTGATGTAAGGGGAGAGGATACAATTTGTACATTTTATATCTATGCAAAGTCCCCATAAAACATGAAAACACAACCAGAGAGAGAGAGAGAGAGAGAGAGAGAGAGAGAGAGAGAGAGAGAGAGAATATAGCGGGGTCTTAATGCCTGATTGGGCTGATTAAAGGAAGTACTGTGCTTGCACTTTTGATAAATTGCCTTGATGAGAGAGATAGTAAATGAGCAGCAGAGGAGCTGTTAAAAAGAGAGAGAGGGATGTGCGGTGGAGAACGGACGGCTTTAGGAAGGTTTAATGTCATCACTGACCTACAGTAACTCATGAGCAACTTCTCAAGGGTCAAACAGCCCTAATACATCATGTTAAAGATACAGAGATATAGATCAGTCTGATATCTGATCAACACTGTCCTCTTGTTCTATAAGAAACCGTCCCAATCAGGCATTAAGACCCCGCTATATTATCTCTCTCTCTCTCTCTAAAACTTTAGACAGGTGTGAGCTACGTATATAAGCTATTTATATATATTTACACACAATGATGTGAAGTGAATAACACTGATGATCTCTTCATCACGGCTCCTGTTAGCGGGTGGGCTATATTAGGCAGCAAGTGAACATTTTGTCCTCAAAGTTGATGTGTGAGAAGCAGGAAAAATGGGCAAGCGTCAGGATTTGAGCGAGTTTGACAAGGGCCAAATTGTGGTGGCTAGACGACTGGGTCAGAGCCTCTCCAAAACTGCAGCTCTTGTGGGCTGTTCCCGGTCTGCAGTGGTCAGTATCTATCAAAAGTGCTCCAAAGAAGGAACAGTGGAGAACCGGCCACAGGGTCATGGGCGGCCAAGGCTTATTAATCCATGTGAGGAGCGAAGGCTGGCCCGTGTGGTCCGATCAAACAGACGAGCTACTGGAGCTCAAATTGCTCAAGAAGTTAAAGCTGGTTTTGATAGAAAGGTGTCAGAATACACAGAGCATCAGTTTGTTGCGTATGGGGCGGCATAGCTTCAGACCGGTCAGGGTGCCCATGCTGACCCCTGACCCCGCCGAAAGCACCAACAGTGGCACGTGAGCATCAGAACTGGACCACGGAGCAATGGAAGAAGGTGGCCTGGTCTGATGAATCACGTTTTCTTTTACATAACATGGGCGGGTGCAGGTCCGTCGCTTACCTGGGGAACACATGGCACCAGGATGCACTATGAGAAGAAGGCAACCTATGGGAACCTCGCAACTTATAGGACTTGTTATAGGATCTGCTGCTAACATCTTTCCACAGATACCAAAGCACACCTTCAGGGGTCTAGTGGATGTCTCGACGAGT
Source organism: Pseudorasbora parva (assembly GCF_024679245.1). Lineage (NCBI taxonomy): Eukaryota > Metazoa > Chordata > Actinopteri > Cypriniformes > Gobionidae > Pseudorasbora > Pseudorasbora parva. The sequence goes on along the minus strand of NC_090173.1, from coordinate 12,309,524 downwards.
CAGGGCTGCAAAAGGGGGACCAACACAATATTGGGAAGGTAGAAGGTCTATATATATAGTATACATATAGATATATAGTATATACATATAGATATATATCTATGTATAATATGTATATATATATATATATATATATATATATAGAGAGAGAGAGAGAGAGAGAGAGAGAGAGAGAGAGAGAGAGAGAGAGAGAGAGAGAGAGAGAGAGAGAGAACATATTTTATGTTTACTGTATATGCAATATGCACATTTAAGTAGTTTAAAGAGTGAAGGGTGACTATTGCATCAGTTCTGTTTGGTGGATATCATTGCAGAAACATGGGGAATGTAGTTATAATGTTAAATTTGTCATGCACAATGCTTCATAGGATTGTATATTGCAGAAACATTGATTCATCAATTTAAATGAAAGCATATCAGACTTCTATTGTGTTTGCATAAAGCCTACTCTAATTATTATAACGCACTAATGAGCTTAATTGTCATTTACTGTAAATTCTGTCACAATGCTGAACAAAATCGAAATGATGTATTTATCTTGGTTTTGCAGTGAAATGTGAGCGGGACTTGTTTTGGTGAGATTCACCCACACGGACACACTGACGCACTGATGTTCCAAGAGCGGTGTCGGCTCAACATTTGCACACTGCAAATCTCTTTCCTTGTGGGATCAGAACTGCCTTGCTCCCTTGATCTCTGTTTTGCTCTTTCTGTCCGTTCACCCGCCTCCTCTAGTGTCCAGATCACTGACATTTAGACAGAAATGGTAATTGATTCATGTAGTGAACACTGTGGAATGCTTGGCAGGCCCTCCGCCACAGGGTTTCTGAAGAGGCTTTCACACTTTCTGGTTATTAGATGTGTTTGCTAGCAGTGCTATTGCCCCAACTTTGTCTTAGTGATTTGAACAAACACTAACTAATAGTGGGCTTTAATGCATGTGACACAATACACATTCTCTGAGGGACCTGAGCCATATCTTGACACCCGAATGACACTGCATTATGGCGACACATTTTGCAAAGGTAAGTACAACTAATGTAAAAATTGTAAAAATCATAGCGCTAGTGTAAACTAATGTAAAAATCATAGCGCTAGCACTGTTCTGTTCTTATTATGGCATAGTACTCATGCTATTTTAATAGTATATAATGTGTTTATTGTGCAAATTTCTGTATGCATGAAATGTACAGACAATATAATTCACTTTCCAATATGTGAGTTATGCAACAGTGCACACTGCATATCTCACAATGCAATGCACTTGACTTGATAAATCGGATATAATAGCATCTGTAGTCACTGGATTTGCAAAAGTGAATACATACATTTTAAACAATATTTGATTAGGGATACTAAATAACAGTATTTCTGATAACTGGAGATTGCGCGCTGAAGTAAACATGAGTTTATGTGACATGATATAGAGTGCAACAGGTGGTCCCTGAAGTAGAAATCACATTATTTTCTCCGTAGGGGAATTGATTTATAACAATAACTAATGTACCATTAGTAGTTCTTTGCCTCATTAAAACTTTTTAATATATAGTCTAGAATCTTTATTGTTTTTGTCTGATATTTGGTTTGGTTTGGTTTCTGTTTTTTAGGAACCAAGGCTGCAGGTAATGCAGTATATATTGCATAGTAAGCCATGCACTAGTTTTCCAATCTTCCAATCTCAATCATGTAAAATAAATGAGGCATTTTTGAAGTCATTCTAGTGTCAGTTTGCATTTCTGGCTTTCTCATCGTCTCTGGGGATGAAGGGTCAGAGATCTCAGATCTGTAGAGCTGCATTACACTTCTTTGAATCCAGCACTGTGATCTTTCTTTAGACCACACACGCACATGCTGTGTTTCAGAGCGCTGATGAGCGGGAACCTGATGATAAGACCTTGCTAATTTTCCCTCGTCTTATCTCTTAAGGACTCTGCGGTGGATTCGGCTCGTTACGAGAAACCAGGCAACTCGTGTCCACATTTGATCTCTTTACAATGTAAGTGTGTGCATCCTTGATAAAGCCGTGAGGCCAAAAAGTGCACTTATGCAAAAGGAGGGAAGAACTGAAGCCTCTATTTACATTCAGCTTGCTTCCTGATATAGTCTTATAGTTGACTCGATGCTTAGTTAGTTTCTTGTCATGTAACTGATGCTTTTTATCCACAGCGATTTAAAACGCCACTGACTACTGCACCAGTTCCTCTGAGGACACCGCCGGTCTTCCTCAAATGCAAACAAAAATGAGATATGACGTAAGCATTGCTATCTTTGGAAGGCTTTTGTCCTCCAAACACATTTTAATTTTACATTTTTATGATTTAATTATTAGCTTTTCATTAAATTCACAAACCCCAGTCTGGGAGATCCTGACGTAATGTAATGTTTAATGCACGTCATGCTGTTGATAACAAAAAAAATTGAATATATTTCTCTATATTTCTATCAATTTGATAAACTGGTCAAATGTAATCTAAAAGTAATCCAAAAGTAGTCTGATTATAATACCTAAAATATGTAATGGATTACTAACTACTCAACATGTACCAATGATAAATGTATTTTATATTTTTTTTACTTCATTGAGCACATTGTTTGTGCTTTATATTATTACAATGTTTATTAAAACATTGTTCACTAACTTTGTGCAATGTACATTTCTGAAATCCATACCTTTGACACATAACAAATCACTTTAAAATGTAATGCAAATGTGTGCATTTTCTGTAAAGCTGCATTGAAACAATATGTATAAAGCGCTACACAAATAGATGTGAATTGAATTAAAACGTGAACTACAATTTTTGTCATGTAACTTGGAATCTATATTTGACGACTTCACATTGAGGTCTCTTGATTTTGATGGTAAACTTGGTTAAATGCATGACTCACTGAGTGACAAATATGCCATTTTAGAAAGAAGTTTTAAAAGATGAAAACAAAGAATGAGGGAGAATCAGTGAATTAATAATTTGTGTGAATATGTAATCATGTAATCGATAAAAAGTAACTGTAGTCTGATTACGAGTATTTAAAAACATAATATAATCTAACAGGTGTGGACAAAGTACACAACTTCATTACTTGAGTAAAAGTAACAGTACTACTGGTCAAATATTACTCTGTTACAAGTGAAAATTGTAAAAAAAAAAAAAACGATTTTTACTTAAGTAAAAGTACAGAAGTATTTGTTTTCAAAAGTACTTAAGTATCAAAAGTACATTGCTTTTTTTTATGTCGGCGCATTATTTTATTGTTGTTGTATGAATGTAAACGATGCCATCATGATGGTTTAAGCCAGTCAGTGATGCTCCATTTGACATACTAGTATACGACTACCTGAAACTAATTTAAGTAAGGGATAATGTACACTCCGCTTCGCGTCGGGGTCCTGATCACTCTGTCGGGGTTTATTCTGTGATAACAACCGGCTGGGTGTACATTATCCCGCTTATTACACGGCTACTAGTCTCAAATAAATTAGACACAAAATATTGTCTTGAGATTAAATATTTTATTAGCTCTTCCGCAAAGCTTCCGCGAAGAAAAACAGTTCCAACCTGCTTTAAGCCTTTATCTATTGCTGCTAAATGTTGAAAATGAATGCTGAAAGGGTTCGTTCACCCAAAAATGAAACCAAACCTATGATTTACTCACCCTCAAGTCATCATAGGTGTATATGACATTATTCTATCAGACAAATACAATCTGAGCTATATTTAAAAAGTCCAGGCTAACGTTAATCCCAGCAGTAGTTGTAGCTGTTTCTGAAGTCCATAAAACATGCTGCTGTCCGTCAAATAACGTGCTCCACACGACTCCGATGGGTTAATAGAGCCTTCTGATTCGAATCGATGCGTTTGTGTGAGAAAAATATCCATATTTAAAACTTTATAAAGGAAACCCACCTTGAAGTCTTCCATTGTAGCCATGGCTGTTTAAGTATTTAACAACCACAAGATGGCGCCAGCATTAAGCATTGAAGTAGTACCGGTCAAGATCACTCGTAGTGCCCGTATGAGCGGTTGTTATCTGGAAATAACATACCGCTGGAATGTGCGATTGACCAATCAGAGTCAAGTATTTCACAGAGCCATGTAATAAACTTGTATAAAAGTTACAAAGCTGCGGTCACTTTAAGAACGAATGTACGGATCCAATACACTGATACACATCTGATATTCAACTGTTTACCTTCACTCAAGACATAATCAACTTTGTTTATGTGATTACTCACCAAAAATTAACATTTTGACATCCGTCTTCTTCTATTTTGCTATAAAATGATCAGTGTTCAAAAAATGCTGGGAAATCATTGAACTTCACATACAAGAGCGATTCCTGAAAGGCTTTCTGCAAAAACCCAAACACCTTTTAAAGAAGAAAAAAATCATCCACTGACTTTCAAAGCTGCTGCAGAAACGACTTTCGACTTTGATAGAAATGTAGTGGAGTAAAAAGTACGATATTTGTCTATTAAATGTAATGAATTAAAATCTTAAGTTTTCAGAAAATATAATACTCAAGTAAAGCACAGATACCCTAAAGGGTGTACTTAAGGACAGTACTCAAGAAAATGTACTTAGTTACTGTCCACCTCTGGTGCATTTATTTTTGTTCTCAATATTAGTTTAAATGTAACAAACGCTGCTAAATAATGTTTTAATTCGACCCTCTCCCCATTTCCCACCCTCTCTTACAAGAGAGTAATTAAATGATGTGCAGTAAATTATATTGTTTAATTAGAAGTTAAGTGGCCAACAAAACTGAAGTTGCACACAAAGTTCGAAATTTTGAACTAGTCAGCAGTTTTGAGTTTATCAATCAAGCGATGTTATCCACGCCGAAGTGTTTACAGTCCAGTGGTGTATGCAGAGCTATAGGAGGTCCCGTGGTGGAACAGCTTGCGTGAGCGTCCCGTGTGCACAGCTGAATATTCCTCTGTGATTAATTACGTCTTTTCTGAGAGCTGAAATGTCTGCCTCATAATTCCTTAGCCAATGTCAGCGCTGACGTTACCTGTCAGGGAATTTTTCTTTGTCTTTCTTTGCTGAGGTCGCAGTTCTGAGGTGGGAGCAGTTAAATTCTAATGGACGATCCGTCCTCCCACTGTGCACCTGTCTCATTTGTACATGCTGATTGACAGGAAGACGGCACTCGTTTGCAAACCTCGGAACCAAAGAGCTCATAAATCGAGACGGGTTTCCTCAAACTCTTCCTGTTTTAATAGTGTCTGCAAATTATATCTTCACTGTACTTTTGAAAGACGTGAAATGGGCACAGTTTCCATTTCCAGTAAAATTAGCGCTCTACTATTATTGTGGAGACTTATAGTGGCTGTATGGATTTATAAAAATGCATAGGCATATGCTAAGGCATTTAATTTATAGAAAATACACCATCACATGTTTCAGTTTTTTTAAGTTTTAACTTTTTAAAACTTTTTTTGAAGCTTTTTAAACACTCAATTGAAGGGTTTTGTGTTTACTGCACTCCTTTCATGACTTGTTTTATTGCCGATATCTCTCTCTTACAATCTGCTACTATAACCGCATGTGAACATATTATTCCTAACAGAATGGTTATTATCTGTTCTTTTTCTTAATCTCTTCTTTTCTGCATCACTCCTTTAGACATCAAAAATGATGCCCAAAACATCTACGTTCAAGACTACGACAAGTCAGGGTTTCCCAATCTTTTCTTGAACTTGCTGACTTCTTAAGAAATCTTAAATCTAGGTGTTAAATCTATGCCAGTCTTCGGTTATCGTAGAGTATCAAGTCTCAATGCTATGCACAGCATATTGAACGAGTTGAGAGTCAGATTTCATGATGCACCGTATTGTTACATCCTTGTTGATCCAGAAACAACATTTCTTTAAACTTATCAGATTTTAGGAATCGGGGAAGGCTGAGGTTTAGGGTATTTCACAACACCTTTAACAATCTATCATTTTGATATCATGAGTAGTTAACTGAGTAAATCTCACGGAAAACTGCAAGAAAATGCCCCAATCATACTTCACCTCAGAATAAATAGAAATATATATATATATATATATATTTTTTTGCAAAATAAAAGCGGGACCAGGTCTGACAAAGTGCACTTTCACAATAAAAATGAATTTGTTCCTCTTTTTTTTTGGTTTTTTATCACATTGAACTCCCAGAGTCTCTCTGAAGTGGTTGACAATGGCATAAAACAGATACCCAAAATGCCACATATTTCATGATTGACCACTTTACATGTCAGTCAGTGGGTGGCTCTTGACTAAAATAAGCTGCTATGCCACAGCACAGATATTGTTTGGCTACTGTATCATCCCGAGTATGTTGACATCCTTCTCAGTTTACATAGGCTATCTTACGGGCAAAGATGGATTGCTCTCAAAATATTGTAATATCAGAATAATATTGTAATTGTTATTTTTCAGAGCTGATAGTTTCAGATCAAGCTACAAAAGCCAAATGTTTGTTTCGTTATAGATCTTTCAAATTGCTGTGTTTTTTAGAAGCAGAAGTCGTCATAGTTGGACAAAGTTAGCGGTGAATGAGAGACTACATTAAAAATATATTTGTCTTCCGATTTGCTCAAATAGCAAAAGAAAAACTCCATACCAGTGTTTTCACTTTCAAAGAGTTCACTTTTATAAACGTACATACATGTTATAAATTTACATATTTTCAAAATTAAAATATAAAAAGTTTACAGGATTTACGATTAAAACGCGTAATTAGTTAGTCTTTGAAAAGGGTCCATTGATTTAGTTCATGACACAGATTTTCGCGCGTTTGCAGAATTCAAAAAATAACGGTCATAACGGCTGTCTTCGTTCAATGGCCGTCTTTAATCTCATTCATTATTATGAGATTAAATGTCTATGTTTGAGACTTTACAAAGATTTGACCCAACCTGTGTTTGTAAGAGAACCCGGAAGATTTTATCGATTAAAAAATGGAGAGATGCCTAGAAAACACCTCTAAATACTGCCTGGTAATAATTTAAAAACCATAGATCGCACTGAAGCTGTATATAGAGACCTAAGTAAGCTAGTCAAAAGTACAGCTCTGAGGTGTGTAGCCTGATGCAGTTTTAAGAAACGGTTATGTTTCCTCACACAGGAATGTTCATCCAGGAACATGTCTCGTGTGTTAAAGGCTGTCCATGTTACATATGCAGTTGTTGTATGTTGGTTTGGGAAGCCTGCAGGTATGAGCAGGCGTGCGTTTACCCGAGACGGGTTTGTAATTACCTGAATTACCGGTGACGCGTAGAAGTACACCGAGAGAGAGAGAGAGAGAGAGAGAGAGAGAGAGAGAGAGAGAGAGAGAGAGAGAGAGAGAGAGAGAGAGAGAGAGAGAGAGAGAGAGAGAGAGAGAGAGATGGAGGCGGGTCAGACCGGAGCGGAGGAGCATCTCTCTCTCTCAGCTCTGTTCGGTTCGGAGGCGCAGTGACGGACATCCCGGAGTCGAGCGCACTAGATGCGTAAGTTTTGTCCATTTTTGCATACTTAAATCCACTTTTTAGCTTCTTCATGAATGAATGCGGAATGTCAGACGGAACATGAGTATATTGAATTTCAATTTGTGAATATTTACTCGGTTTACTACTCTGTAAAAGTGAAAATGTGCAGATATTACCATGTCAAACCGGCCGGGCTTTTAAAAATGACTTTTGTTGATGTCACCCAACGTAGTCAGGTTGATTCAGTCATGTTAAATAATATTTTTGAAAACCTGTTAATTTGTGTTACCACATGAAGCACATGTTTAGGTTTACATAACGGGAATATTTGAACAGTGTAAATGGGAACGGAAAATAAATAGCTTTAATCATTTAAATCATGTTTTCTCTCTCTCTCTCGTTTACACAGAAATGTATTCATTTCACTGTGTCAGTATCGTTATGTTTAATTAAGTTAATTAATAATGTTTTAATTTGCATTTAGATGTATTTATTGTTGCATTTGAATGTGTATACTTTAAAGGGATTTCGATTTCTTTAAATATTGATGTATTTCATGCAGCATATGATAGCATTATACAATATAAGGAGTTCACTATTCATAGCTTTGTAAGCGTTTACAGTGTTCACGTGTTGAAACAGTAGAAGCAAACTGAACTATATGTGTGTGTTGTCCATGGTGCTGAAATCATGTAGACCGTAGTGCAGTGGTTTTCAATCCACTGCTTTGCACATTTTGTATATCTCCCTTATTTAACACACCTGATTCAGATCATCTGCTCATTTGGTGTGAGCTCCAACTGAACTATGTCAGATAAGAGAGGCACATGCAGAGCCAGGATTGAAAACCACCGCTGTAGTGTTTCAGACGATAACTGAGAAGCGAAACTGTCCTGATTGTGTTTGTTAATTGTTTCTCATATCTTATTTTTCAGATAAACATAATGTAGTCAGTCTTGAGCAAGTAGATTTCAAGTTTGAGAACCTATTCGCTCGACGTGAAATGGGCATTGCGCAGTTGTTGGTTTGACTCTGTAAGCACTTATGCCTTAAAGAATGAGAGTCTTAGGGAGGAGGACTGTTGAAATTATGCTATGCGGAGATGGAGAATGGAGGAGCCGCAAAAGTGCATGACAAGCGGGTCAGTGTCGTTTTGAAGAGATCATAAAACAAGGAGAAACACACATAGCCGCCCGAAGCCATGGGGATACGACACCTCCTGCTTCTGTTGGTCTATCTAGACCCGTTGTGCGTCCTGAGCGCATCCCCTAACAAGAGGAGCAAACCCTCTCAAAAGAGACCCCCGAAAGTGAAGGAGGTCAACAGCACCGTTGCTCCAACGGTGGCACCCCGACGGATCACACAAGTCCAGGCGCCCATAATCGGTGATCACGACACCTGTCTAGGCTACTACGACGTAAGTGGTCAGTTCGACAAAGAGTTCGCCTGCAACAACACCGACCATCGGTACTGCTGCGGGAGCTGCTTCCTGCGCTTCTGCTGCCCCGTGAAAGCCAAACGAGTGGATCAGAGAATCTGCACCAACTACAACACGCCGGACTGGATCAAAACCCAGCCGCCCTCACCCGCGCCCACAGGGGACACGTATGACCCTGCGCTGGACCAGACCAACACCACCGTCTACATTACCTGCGGCGTCATCACCCTCATTATTATCCTGGGGATTTCTGCCAAAGTGGCCTATGATAAAGCCACCAGACCACCTCAAGAGATGAATGTCCACAGGTAAGTCTAAGGAAGCTCTTTGGAAATGTTCTTACTCTGCAAACTTTGGGTTAAAGCCTCACCAGTAAGAAGTACCGATGGTTAAGGGGTGGCGTAGCCTGGTTAACACTCTAAAAAATAAAAGTTCTTGATTGGCGAAGCTTTGATGGTGAAGCTTTAAAGGGTTAGTTCACCCAAAAATGAAAATTCTGTCATTAATTACTCATGTCGTTCGACATCCGTTAGGACCTCCGTTCATCTTCAGACACAGATAAAGATATTAGTGTTGAATTCCGATGGCTCAGAAAGGCCTTCATTGACACCAATGTCATTTCCTCTCTCAAGACCCATAAAGGCACTAAAGACGTCGTTACAAAACAAAATAGTTTTTGTGCGCAAGAAAACCCCTGAAATAACGGCTTATATAGTGATGGTGCCGATTTCAAAACACCGCTTCGTGAAGCCTCGGAGCTTAATGAATCAGCGTGTCAATTCACGATTTGGATCATGTGTCAAACGGCTGAAATCATGTGACTTTGGCGATCCGAATCGTAAATCGATTCACTGATTTATAACGGTTCGAAAGCTTTACGAAGCTGTGTTTTGAAATCGGCCATCACTACATAAGTTGTTGTTGAGTTGTTTATTGCGCACAAAACCTATTCTCGTGTCTTCATAAATGATTGTAGAGTCGCTGTAGTGAGATGGGCTTTGTATCGACGTCTTTAGTGCCTTTATGGGTCTTGAGAGAGGAAATGACATTGGTGTCAATGAAGGCCTTTCTGAGCCATCGGATTTCAACACTAATATCTTCATCTGTGTCTGAAGATGAACGGAGGTCTGACGGGTGTCCAACCACATGAGGGTAAGTAATTAATGACAGAATTTTCTTTTTTGGGTGAACTAACCCTTAAATTAATGGTATAATCAATCAATGGTACATCAATTGTACATTTCCATTCCACAGAAGGTTCTTAAGATTTGTTTTTCAAATGTTCTTCAAACTAATGCCAGGCTCAGACTAGAGGAGTTTTTAAATCTTCACATATGTTCTTCTTTCAAATCTCAAAGCTGCGCACACAACAAGATTTGAAAATCATTGAGCACTATGAGATATTCTTAAGATTGATCATGCCAGATTTAAGACCTCATGTGATCTCATGGGAAAGCGGATATACACAAAATGTATACAGTGTATACGGCAACTTGCTGTAGACATTACATTATATTATATTATAAAGGCAGTCGTATTGTGCCGCATTTCGCCCAGACGTTTCTGTCCACTGGACCCATACAGCTGCTTGTTGTTTTGCGGTCGCCATTTCAAATGTTTTCTACTTCCATCTCCTTGTATACTTGTTTTTCTTTGGCTATTGTGGAAGTACTGGCGTAATCATAGTCATAATTATCCCGATTTAAAATCCTAAATGCCAAACCTTTTGATATTGTTGGGGCGGCCCCGATGGGGAGGTTCGGGAGGTTTAAGGTTTGATCTGTAAACGCCTCATGTTACCAGATAATCTTGGCCAAAAATTGCCTGAAACTCATGTAGTCTGAGCCTGGCTCAAGAAAGAAAAAATGGTTCTTCTATGGCAACTCCTTTTTGAATCCTTAACTTTTAGTAATGCAGGGCTGGCAGCCAAAGTTTGCACAATTCAAAAATGTTTAATTGGTACTTTAAAGGGATAATTCACCCTAAAATTACAAATTCAGTCATGATTAACCAATTTTCCAAACTTGTATGCATTGCATTTCTGTTTTTATCCAAATTTTAAACAAACCTTTAAGTGTTTTTGGTACAATGGAAGTCAATAGGGGCCATTTCTGGTTGGACCCCAATGTTCTTCAGAATGCCATACTGTCCCTTTAAGTATGTTAACATGCTAAGTGCATATGAAAGTTCAACGTAAGGTATTTAGCCAGATTTACCGTGATAAATGCGGCATATGGATAACCATCTATGGTAGTAAAAGGAAGGGATGATTCATTTTACCATTGTACCTCAGGATACTCAAGAAAGACTGAACCCCTACTGTTTGTCACTTTGGATGAAAGTGCTTGCTAAATGACTAAGCAAACAAGCCCATTAGTTTTCAATTACATTCTCAAAATTAAAACATATAAGGAAATTGCAGTCAACACATTGGGCCCTAGCACACACCCGGCACAATGCAAGTGTTTTCTGCTAGTTTCAGCCCAGCGCAGTTATCATTTTCACATCCAGCGTCATGTTGTTTAAATAGCAAATGCATTTGTGCCCATCTGTTCGCCCATGGGCATGCTGGTCTGAAAACCAGGTGTGTTCAGGTGCAGTGTTGGCACGTTGCTATTTTGTGGAACTGAAAAACGACTGCGCCATTGACCAACAAAAACCTGCTCTAAAGCCAATAGGGCAGCATTTTTGTGTATTATTTAAAGGGTATTTTAGTAATATGCTCCGATAGGTGGTGCAGAACGTGAATACTCTCTGATTATTACACACACACACACACACACACACACACACACACACACACACACACACACACACACACACACACACACACACACACACACACACATGTTGGTCTATGTGGTTTACAGGGACTCTCCATAGGCGTAACGGTTTTTATACTGTACAAACCGTATTTTCTATCCCCTTACACTGCCCCAGCCCCTAAACCTACCCATCACAGGAAACATAATGCATTTTTACTTTCTCAAAAAATCATCATTTTGTATGTTTTTAAGGCCATTTGAATTATGAGGACATTTGATATGTCCTCATAAACCACATTTATAGTGTAATACCAGTGTAATACCCATGTAGTTATACAAATTTGTGTCCTCATAAACCACATAAACAGGCTCACACACACACACACACACACACACACACACACACACACACACACACACACACACACACAAAGACACACACATCGTTTAATTAGCAAAAGTGGATTCTGACACACCCTAAGTGCAACAGTGCTATGCGCTTTAGACCATGCGCTTAGATTTTTCTTTTAAAAAGGGCCCATAGTGTGTATTTTTGATTCTCTGTAGCATTTCAGGTCAATGTATTTACACAACCAGTTTAAAGAGCACTGACTACAAATCAAATAAGAGTGATTTTGTAGTTTTTAATCAATGAAGAAAAGAGAAAGGAATGAGACCTAGCATGGTAACACATCTCAGTTGGAACGTACAGTACATAAACTAGACCGTGAGTGAAAGCTTTGTGGTCTTGATCACCAATTAAACGCTGGGTTCTGGGTTAAGATGGAATATTAATAGTTAATTGCATACTGTATTAAATCTAGGACTCATCTGTGTCTAGGAGGGATTGATTCTGGATTTCATTAGTCTTGAGATAGAGGTCAACTGGAAACTGTCGTAGTAGAGAGGAACTAGGTCTTTATGGTGCAGTTTGTCAATAAGACAGATGTATAGTGCTGTGAATTGCTCATTGTCAAAAAGCAGGAGAAATGTCTAGGTAAAATTCTATTGTATGTTTTATCTCTGTCGTTTATTTATTAGATTTATGTAAAAATGTTCAGACAATGTTAACCGAGAACAATGAATTCTATGACTATATTAATAACGACGCAACACTGACATCATAGCCGTTTCAGCCGGTCTCTCCGCCACAGGAGCGGCTCCTGTGCAGAGCTGTTGAGAGTATTAAATGTGGCACATTGCTCTGTTCTTATCGAGCTGATGCATGTACCAAATATGAGTCAAGCTCAGACAGCCTGATAAGAGTTTGGCTGGTCCTCACAATGAGGCTTATTGGATTTTTGAAGACAGACTGAAATCCCGTATAGCTGCTTGACACTTGTGAGCAGCATCCTTAAAATGAGCAGTCTGTTGTTATTTAATCATGTTTTTCCAAACCTGCATGATTTCAAAATGTATGAATAAATATATTATATTATATGTGAATATGAAAATATAAATACATGTTGATATCATTAAACAACTAACAATAGTAAATAATAATAAATAAATAAAAAGGAAATGCATTTTTTTTAGGAAATGCGTATATCTAGTTCAGTCATGAAACTCTTGAGGCTATTACATTCCAGCAATCACATCATTGCCTCATGAGACATGCTGATTGGCTTCTGCTGATACCACAGCCAATGAGATTGCTTGCCTTCACATTTAAATATTCTGCTTCATTGTTTGCTGTAGCTATTAGAGTACCCCTCCACCTCCCCAGCTCCACCTGCCTAGATCTGCTACGGCAGGAGTCTCAAACTCAAATTACCTGGGGGCCGCTAGAGGTAGACTCTGGGTCAGCCTGGGCCGCATCAAATTTTCCACACAAAAAAAAGTACAACTGATCAAATATTCTCAATCTTTATTATTAACAGTTCTTCAACATTAATGTTTCTTCTGAACATGAACATGGCTTCTCTTGCTTACTCGTGTGTTTTTTTTTTATTGCCAATATATTTGAGATTTTGGGATCTGGTTATCCTTTGTCCTTTGCACCTATCTATTACCAACAGGTGTGTGATGGTAATTGTGTACTAATAAATATGGCCAATAGAAATTAAATCATTATGTAATACTGAAATAATAAATGTGTTTATTTTTATTTAAAATAATAGACTATTTCAAAGCAAGGCCATAACCAGGTCAAACAGATCAGTGAACGAAATTCAGAACGATATTTGCATTAATTGTTGTCAAATATTATTAGTCCCGAGATTATTCAAATGAGTGAATAAATACGTACATCCGCTGCTTATATTTGAGTTCCTCGGTGGTCTAATAGTAGACTTTTAGTAAATCATCTCAAATGTTCAGTTTTAATCCGCTCATATAGTTTTCTTCATTATAATGTTCATCAATGATTGTATATTAAGAGCATGGAAACGTTGCATTTTGTGTGCTTTTGTGTGTGTGCAATTTAGTTTTGGGATTTTACCAGAAAGAATAGTCTCTCTTCGCAACGGCATTACGCGATAGATTGACACACGCTCGTGTGTGTGTGTGTGTGTGAAGACTGCGGGAGCATGTGCGCGAGCCAAAAGAGAATGTAAATCCCACCTACTTTGATTTAATTGGCCATTTGAGCGCCGTTAAACCACATTAATTTCGACTGTCTGAACATGTCAATCACGCGGTGTCAACCAGTTGTACTGCATGAGAGAGGGCCGAGCTAACTCTCTCAAACACACACACACACACACACACACACAAAGTGAGGCATAAAGCGCGGCACACGCAACGACTACGCCAAAAATGGTTTTCAGAGCAACGCGCGGGCCGCACTAACATTAAACGTTGATGTCAAGTAGGGGGCCACAAAATATCATCCTGCAAAATATCAAGTGGCCCGCGGGCCGGGAGTTTGAGACCCTTTGTGCTACGGGATTCTTGTATGTCTATGTATGCAGCAGCAGCAGTAGATCTTACTTGCTCACAGCAGTGTCTCTGTGTATCTATTAGTAGTAGTAAGCCTATACTTGCAGTTTAGCAGATCTAGTCTGCCAAGACCAAATGTTGTACATTAACATTGCCATATTCAATAACATGCTAAAACTATTCAGAGAGTTGTCCCTTATTATGGATTTGTAAAAATTACGTTTAATGTAGTGTGTAACATACCACCTCTAAGTGAATCAAAAAACATCCTGCAAAGTTTTAAATCTGAAAATGCACCATGCATGTATAAAGTTATTGTCTTTCAAAAGTAAGAGTCAAGTCTGAGTCAATTAAACAAATTGTTTAAATAAAAAAACGAATCCCAAGCGGTTTTGTTGGGACTTTAAGATGAAAAATTAGCAGGTTGTCCACATTTTCAGCCTCGCTTGGTATTTTGATACAGTTCCCACTCGTCCACCTAAATAAATCCGGCAGTTAATTTTTCTGACACGTTACACTGAACTAAAAAATGGTGACAGACAGCAAGATTACTCAGATTACAGCACGCCACTTCTAAGCAGTGGTGGAAAGATGACTGAAAAAGCATACTCAAGTAGAAGTATTGTTACTTGTCAAAAAATGTAGTTCAAGAAGAGTAAAAGTACCTGTCCTAAATACTACGCAAACTAGGAGTAAAACGTAGCCCTTTTAAAAGTACTCACGAGTAGTGAGTAGGGAGTATTATGCTGTTATTCCAATTTATACCCTGCAAATTCAAAAATGTAGCTTCTCTTTTACGGATGATTCGCAGTAAGAACAAAAAAACGAGATCACTAACAGTATTTCTTTGACTATTTATTTTTATTTATGACTGCTAGCACTAAAAATACAGCCATGTAATATATGAGAAAGCAACCAATAATCTGGTAACATTTATGACAACAATTCTGTAGAGGTTTTCTTACGGTTCATTGAAAAAGATTGCAAAACATTGTACAATAACATGTTCTTTCTTTTTAAGACGCATTCATTCTACTTTTTTAATTTTAAAGCATGTTTTCTCTGTAAAAAGAATATACTTAAGAAATAAGAATGGAGTAACTCACAATTTTCACCACTGATTATTTTTCTTGCAATTAAAAAAATAAACCTGATTTAATGATAAATATGATGTTTTATGAAAGTTATTTGCTATATACATGGACTCCAATTTTCAATCACCATTTGAGAACACCTTACATTAAAATATGCTATTAAATATGCTGACAGAAAGCAGAATAATGCGTTTACATGCTAAATGAAATCTAAGCAAAAATCTAGAAGTGACGATCGGTTAATGCCTAATGCACTTTGACAATCTAGCTAAATGAAGTGTTCCCAGCAGATGGCAGAGCAGAGCTTAACAGCAGCGCTAACAGTACCATTTGTTCATGTATTAGAAAATTTTATATTCTGCTGCCAAATTTTTGTAATTGTTTAAGGCAAATTTCCCGATTTCAGTCATCACACAGTAACCTAACCAGCAACAACCCCTTTGATAAAGCACGCGTGCCTCTCACTATGGTTGCTATGGTTGATTTGACGAGAGTCAAACGCAAGACTGTCTGACTATTTGTCTTAGCCAATCATGTTGACAGGAAAAAATAAATAAATATAATGCAGCGACGGCAGGTTTAAGGAAAATAGCACAGTAAACGTGCTGATGCAGCACTTAAAATTTACTCAAGTCAGAGTAAAAGTACACTGTTTTTAAACTACTTAAAAAAGTACAATTCCTGAGAAAAACTACTCAATAACAGTAATGAGAGTATTTGTAATTCGTTACTTTACATCACTGCTTCTAAGACATTCTTAGAGTTCAATATTTAAAGGTGCCCTAAAATAAGTTGAAACAATGTTAAATTGTTCTCTGATATCTACACAGAGGGTATGTGGCTTATTTAAGGACCAAAATTGTCCAGATGCAGTTTTAGAGGTCCATTTACAACCCTATAAATTGTCCCTAGGATGTAATGCTCAGTTTTTGCCTTATTTGGAAGTCATTAATACTAAAATTAGAGCTTTGCTCTGATTGGCTTATTTCAGCAGCTCACAGCACACAGCAGTTCAGTTGTTCAGCGAAGCGGCTCGTGAGTCCTGACAGAAACACAGAACGACTGAATGACTCTTTAAGCAGAACATCTCAAATGGAGATTGATAAAATGCAGCTTACTTGTTTATTGGTGTTTTCAGATCATCCCCGCGCGAGAAAGAGCTTGCGTGCTTGCGGTTGCCAGATTTCAGTAACTGAAATCCCCGAACAGAGCTTTTGTGTGAAAAGAACACGTATATTATCCAGTGTTTTACCTAAACATGTCCAATCTGGCAGCCACGTGCACGCGAGCTCTCTCTCGTGCGCGGATTATCTGAAAACACCAATAAACAAGTAAGCTGCATTCCAGCAATCTCCATTTGAGATGTTCTGCTAAAAATGTGATTTTCAGTCTATATTTTAGACTTGTCTTTTTTCATCAACGATATTGCATGTTGATACACAATGTAGGCTAAGGTTACACAGTGACAGTGATGTACCTTTAATACAAGCATGCTTAAACATCATAGGCCTACTTCAGTTCTCAAAAATATGAATATAACTTTTATAATATGAATATAAATGACTCTCGTTTTAACTTATATGGTAGAAAAGGTGACGTTTGCTAGAAGGATCGAGTGAACAATCTGTAAGCAACATATCTACGATTGTGTTTGGATTACAAAATAATATTACCCTTTGTCAGATGAACGAAGGTTTTATGGGTGTCCAACGACATGAGGGTGAGTAATTATTTTTTGGGTGAACTAACCCTTTAAACAGCTAGTCAATAAGTGGATAAATTGCTACTTACTGCTTGCAGGAATACAGTTGCCCCGAAGCTTGCTTGAAATGGGCCGAACAAACAAACGATTTTGAAATAAATTGTTGTGGTATCCGATTATAATAAACCTCAACCGTGACTGTTGACATATGAAAAGTCCTCACGTCCCCTGCACAGCCTGAACATGACGTGTGTCCATGAGAGCTGATGTTTTGCTATCCTCGAGTGTCGCTTGTTTACCTGCAGTCCCAATGATTCGGCTCCGTCAGTTCCGCCTGACAATGCCCATGTTTGGACAGATGCAAATGTTGAGGGCGTGCATATAAATGATCCCCAACGCTTGTGTCACGGTTGGCGTTATGTTGAGAAGCAATTATTTTCCCGTGGTGTTTTTCATTCACGAGATTTACATAAGAAGTAGGAGGCAATGGTGTTTGAGACTCACAGTATGTGATGTCCATGTACTGAACTCTTATTATTTCACTATGGCAAGGTTAATTCAATTTTTCATTCTAGGGCACCTTTAAATCAGTCAGTCATTCATCAATTGCATATTAAATTGAATTTTACATTTAGACACCTTGAGCATTTATCTATTCATGTCAGAACATTTCATGTCAGAACAAGTGGTACTGTTACAAGCTACACAGAGTATTACTTGTTTTAAAACCAATACTAAACATTTCTCTGAAGGTTTTGTGATCTTAGATCAGTCCTGTTTTCTGTCATAACTTTTCAAACCATACCTGCCGCTTACAGGGTCTCATAGAGAGAACAGTAGAGTACACAATGTTCCAGGACATTTGTTTTAACATTTACTCCATTCGAAACTTGATTTAGACTGTGTGTAGAGGGTGGTACTTTGCACCAAGATGCAGTTAAATATCTGATGAGTGCGTTTACCCAGCCCCTCAGATGTGGAGTAAAACAGCTTAGGGCTGGAAAGCTCTTGATGTACTGTGTGTGTTTTGTGTGTTTGAAGAGAAAAGGCACATGAAATGCGTGTTCTCTGAGGAGAACGTCTGTGTAGGACTAGAGATGAGACCTCGGTCAACGAGGGACAAGATTTGTCTCTCTCCTCTCTCCTGGGAACTGATGAACTGAATGGGCTGATTCATTAATGAATTGATCACAAAGACTATGGAGTTCATGTATAAAAAGCGGGTTGTGGTTTGAACTCATAAATTATGGTTATTCTGGAGGCTGATGACATAGTGATGACTAAAGTATTCTAATGACCTCATACTGGGTAAGAGATGGATTAGCTCAAATAGATCATGGGTTGTAATTTGAGCTCACTTTGACTCATTTATGCTGAGAAAGAGTCCAACTATTGTGTTACAGAATTGTATTTTTTCCAAGCTTTACTTGGGCAAATCTCACGAATCAGATCTTATTTAACTGCTAAATCAATTGAAAATGAAAGTATAGTATTATAGTATATAATATTATTTTATATACTATTTTGTGTGTGTGTGTGTGTGTGTGTGTGTGTGTGTGTGTGTGTGTGTGTGTGTGTGTGTGTGTGTGTGTGTGTGTGTGTGTGTGTGTGTGTGTGTGTGTGTGTGTGTGTGTATACAGCTCTGGAAGAAATTAAGAGACCACTTAACATTGAGAAATTCATTTTTTTCAGAGGTGTATATACACTCACCTAAAGGAGTATTAGGAACACCATACTAAAGCCCTATTCGGACTGGATTAGATTAACATGGGGACGTGGGGGTAAAGTTAATATTACCAGAGGTTCTCAGTGATTTTAGTCCCGTCCGAATGTGCCATCTCGGTAATCATTACGGAGAATGTCAGTAAAGATTACCGAGACTTTTACCTTCTGTAAAAAGGTCCGGAAAAATTACCTCAGGTAATACTAATCCTGTTCGAATAGACCTGCTGTAAAAATGTATGGGAAAATTCCGTCATTTCCTGTTTAAAAGTTAAAAAAGAGCACTTTTTGCGACCATGGAGGCGCTTGAAGCATTCGGTTGCGTTGTAGGTGGTGGGACAAATCTGTGGAAAATGTCCAGTATTTTCCGCATATCATTTAGAGCAAAAAGAAGATCAAAAGCACTTATTAGAGGCACAACACATTTTAGCTCTAGGAAAGTGTCTATTACCAACATAATCCAATCAGAATCGTTAGACTGGACCTAACTGTTTATTAAAACACATATATATTGGAGACGGAGTTCAGACTGGCGCTCAGGTTGTGTTTGCTCACGTGATAACGGTAACGTCATACGCACATGACGTCAAGGAGGTGCGTAAAGCGAGTTACTCCTCCCACTTCTGCTAGTTTTACTGAGATGTCTTATCCCGTGCGAATTGGCCATTAATATTACAGACGTCCTGAGGTAAAATGACTTTACCCCCACGTCCCCATGTTAATCTAATCCCGTCCGAATAGGGCTTAATACTGTGTTTGGCCCCCTTTCTCCTTAATTCTACGTGGCATTTATTCAACAAGGTGCTGAAAGCATTCTTTAGTAATGTTGGCCCATATTGATAGGATAGCATCTTGCAGTTGATGGACATTTGTGGGATGCACATCCAGGGCATCCAGGCCAAGTTCCCGTTCCACCACATCCCAAAGATGCTCTATTGGCTTGAGATCTGGTGACTGTGGAGGCCCTTTTTGTACAGTGAACTCATTGTCAGGTTCAAGAAACCAATTTTAAAAGATGATTCGAGCTTTGTGACATGGTGCATTATCTGCTGGAAGTAGCCATCAGGGGATGGGTACATGGGGGTCATAAATGGATGGACATGGTCAGAAACAATGCTCCGGTAGGCTGAGCTATTTAAACAATGCCCAAACGATTAGGCCGCTAAGGGGCCTAAAGTGTGCCAAGAAAACATCCCCCACACCATTACACCACCTCCACCAGCCTGCACAGTGGTAACAAGGCATGATGGATCCATGTTCTCATTCTGTTTACGCCAAATTCTGACTCTACCATCTGAATGTCTCAACAGAAATCGAGACTCATCAGACCAGGCAACATTTTTCCAGTCTTCAACTGTCCAATTTTGGTGAGAAAATTGTAGCCTCTTTTTCCTATTTGTAGTGGAGATGAGTGGAACCCGGTCGGGTCTTCTGCTGTTGTAGCCCATCCGCCTCAAGGTTGTGCGTGTTGTGGCTTCACAAATGCTTTGCTGCATACCTCGGTTGTAACGAGTGGTTATTTCAGTCAAAGTTGCTCTTCTATCAGCTTGAATCAGTCGGCCCATTCTCCTCTGACCTCGAGTATCAACAAGGCATTTTGGCCCACATGACTGCCGCATACTGGATGTTTTTCCCTTTTCACACCATTCTTTGTAATCCCTAGAAATGGTTGTGAGTGAAAATCCCAGTAACTGAGCAGTTTGTGACATACTCAGATCGGTCTGTCTAGCAAATGTGTCATGAAATTCTCCAACTTACATTGTGCTTGCTACATGAGCCACGAGTTTTTCTCTTTGTCTTAAACACAGACATATTTGTTGAATCAATAGAGCCATCAAAGAGCCTGGATCTCTTTCAACTGTCTTCTCTCATTCGTATTACAGTGAGTGACATATTGAGAAGTTGCTTTGATCATAATGCCGTCTAATTGTCTGGTGGTGGTGATAACATTATCATGTGATTGGGCAAGCAGCTGCAGTCATGTCCGATCGCTTCATCCCCGTGTGATGACTCTCCATCTCTCAGCTACCCAGAACCCCCTGCTGGGTCTCAGTGTGTTGTCTCTCTTTGTTTAAATATTGATGGCGCTGTGCTGTTTTAGACACCTGCTGAAATGGCCAGGGAATCAACAGTCTCTGGGAGAAAACATCAGATTCAAGAAAAGTCCTTGAGAAATTTACCAGTCAGGAAATTAGACAGAAAGTGCATGACTTGGCTAAAAAGTAATGAAGGAGAGTTTAGACCTTATGAGTGCTAGTGCCATGAATATATGGCCCTGTTTACACCTGATATTAAAATGTGTTTTGGTCGATCGGATTACAAGTAGACGAGGGAGACGTATTCCTGTGTATACCTGGTGTTTTAATCCATGTCTTTTGTTTCAACCACTTCTGTCCTTATTTCTTTGAGGGAAGGGTGTATGGATGCCCCACTACAAATTGTATGTTCCTAGAACATTCACACACTGTAAAAAAATTGTTGGTTTTTGTTGGTTTAACTTTAAAAAGTAAGTAACCTTGTTGCCTTAAAATGTTGTGTTTATTGAACTTAAAAATTTGAGTTGATACAATGAAGGAAATTTGTTCAATAAATAGAAATAAATAAAATAAATATGTTCATTGTATTAACTCAAAAACTTTTTTTCTAAATAATTTTTTACAGTGCAGAACATTCTTGGTGATATCAGACTGTATTTGTGTTTTTATTGTACTTACCCTGTAACTACATAAAACGAGGGAAACGAGCCACTTTAATTTACAGCCTACTACACCTAATAATAATTACACCTTAATTAAAAAATACGTATAAATAATTGTTCATTTTATTGTTACCCCTTTATTCCCCCGAATATTACATATTGTTCCCTTATATCTACAAGTACTTACTTTATAGTTACACTTTAATTACTGAAAGATGTAAATTCACTTTCATTATGCAATACTTTCCGTGTCGTAATCTAAAGCGTTACCGGATATCTTAAGTTGTGTTTTGAAGATGAACAAAAGTCTTAAGGGTTTGGAACGACATGAGGGCGAGGAATTAATGACAGAATTTTTTTAATTTTTGGGTGAACTGTAAACAGGACCTATGATATTCAGCGAAATCCTAATCTTAAAATTTACATAATCTTGCTATATACATAGTTTTTGACAGGTGAGTAAATGACAGCCAAACTGTCATTTTTAAAGGATTCCTCTGGAAACATGACAGCTAATGCAACAGTGCCAGAGGGTCGCTGTGAATCCTCTCCATCCGCTTTAGCAGTTGCTGAAAGAGACTTTAGTTGGTTTTCACATCCTGCACTCAGCACAAAATGACTTCTTGAGCTCTGTAAGTGTATAATGATTCAGTTCTGACCTCAGAGCATTTTAAACCCTCACATCACTGTAATGCCTTGGCCTGCGCCGGCCACGGGGGGAAACTCAAACATGCCTATTGTATCGGATGAAAAGCACTCTGGGAGTTTTTTTTCCAGCCAATCAGATTGCCTGGAGCTGGTTTGTCGGTGACGTTGATGGCATGAAGCTTTATGCTCTATAACCTGACAGGCGTACATTAGCAGCCTGAGTGGAACACAAGATTAACAACGCAGCTCAGTGGCAAAAAAAAAAAAATCTCCATGAAAAGTGAGTTTTGAATCATTTCCCCAGCTCCGCAGGGCATCCGAGGTCTCCGTGAGCTGCAGCTGAGAGGTGGAAGAGGTTAAAAGAGGTGGCAGCTGTATTTAGCACATGCAGATTCACTGGTGACCTTCAGCGAGACAGAGAGGCCGTGTTTTAAAAGGCTCCGCGGGTGATCCGAGTGCCTCTTATTGATCAGTCTCCTCGAGAACACGCTCCGATGCAATCCGAGCGCGCTCTGACGTAAGAGAAGGACTTTTTACCCAGACAGACCACTTTGTCACCGTTGTTCTCGATTTCAGAGCTTTAAAAAGAATACTGTGGAAATAAACTTGTCTTTTGATTGACCCATTTGGCCAGGGCTGGTTTCTCCTCAAAAAATAATTCACAGTACAAAAGTAAGACAACGCAAACATTACATAATATGACATTACAAAGTGTATTACAAAGGGAAGCATCTCTTGTTTCTCCCCTGAGCCCGTTGGCTTTTAACAGACCCCTTAAAGCGTGCCGTAGGTTTGGATGAGGTAATTAAAGAGGACCTATTGTGAATTTTACATTTTTAACTTCTGTTTACTGTGTAATGGTGCTGTTTGGGCATGCAAAAAGTTCTTACCATGTCCCTCCAAAAGGAGTTATTGAACTCCCTAAGCACCTCCATTGTAGCCTTGAGTTTTCTTATGGGGACAAACACATCACAATATTCCCATTTCAATAATTCCCGCCCAAGGCATATGCAAAATGGTTTGGGGACTGGTTGAGTTAGTTAGTAGTGCGTTGAAACTTAAGCCGCGTTTCCACCGCAGTAACTTTCCCCAGGAACTAGGAACTTTGGGTGGTATTCGGTGTGTTTCGATCGCAGGAACCAGGGTCCACATGAAGTTCTGGGAAAATATTTCCCCCTCCAAATAGCCCTGCTCGCGAGGTAGTGCTTTTTGAAAGTTCGGGAACTTTCGAGGGCGGGACTTGGGCGCTGAACATGCTGATTGGTTGAGCTCACGCAGCATTTTATTTCAACTGGCATTTTTTAAAAGTCTTTTGTGAGGATCGTTCTGCGTTCAGTAAATATCAGTCTTGCTCTCTGTCTGATGGTGCGCGTTTCTCTCACGCGCACCATCAGATGCCAAATGCCATCTCACGGTCAGTGTCCATAATAGCTGATAATAACATACATTATCGTCATTTTTTGTCATTTTAAATCTAGCTTTACAAGCTTTAAAAATATGCTTTAGTATCAGTGCTCTTTTCCGGCGTTTTGTTAATTACCTCTTTAGTAATATGTAACCAGCAAAAGCAGCGCTGCGTCAATCTCCTCCATACTTGTTATTGTTGAGCAAAAATGATTACTTTCCGCCGCTGACTGACTGGGAGGAGCAGTTGCGCGCAGTCCACATCACCGGACTAATTTGCCTAATCTTCACGGTACTTTAGGCCGCGGTGGAAACGCAGAAAGTAGCAGGTCCGGGGGGAAAAGTTCTTGTAAAAAAGTTCCTGGTACAATTTGTTCCGGGTAGTTCCGGTGTAAACGGAGCTTTAATTATGGTAAGGATTGTGACATTTCCCAAACTGATTTGAAGCAGCTGACGAATCACAACACACTGATCCAACCGACCAATCAGAGCAGAGTGTGCTTTTCAGAAGGAGGGGCTTCATATAGACTGTGTTACTGACAGACTGGGAATAGAGGTGCTGCTACAATGTCAAAAACAATGAAAAATGATGCGCTCTTTTTAAACATTCAAGCATTAAATCTTGTTCTAGTACAGTCCCTGACAAAAGTCTTGTCGCTTATCTATTTTCTAGAAATACCTGATATTAACCTGACTTTTAATTAATTAATTGGTGTTAGAAATAGCTCATATGAAAAGCTAAAACCCTCCCAAATGATGTTTAATGCACTGAAATGCATAATTTTCATAGAAAAAATATTTATCATTTAATCAAGACAGAAAGGTCAAATTTTGGCAAGACAAAAGTTTTGTCACCTATACAGAAATTTAACAAATTTACTGCAAATACAAAAATATGTCAGCAAATTAAGTTGTGGTGCTGTGAGATCCAAATTTAATATCTTGTATGACTTCCATGAGCTTGAAGGACTGCATCCATGCAGTTTGGCAAGGATTCATACAATTTATTGATGAAGTCATCAGGAATAGCTAAGAAAGCAGTCTTGCATGCCTCCCAGAGTTCATCAATATTCTTTGGTTTCGTCTTCCATGCGTCCTCTTTCATCCTACCCCACATATGCTCAATGATGTTCATGTCTGGTGACTGGGCTGGCCAATCCTGGAGGATCTTGATCTTCTTCGCCTTGAGGAACTTTGATGTGGAGATGGAAGTATGCTTTGTGGAGATGGAAGTACGTCCTGCTGCAGAATTTGGCCTCTTTTATGGTTGGGAATAAGAGGTAGCTAAGATTTCTTGGTATTTTAGACTATTGATGTTGCCTTCCACCCTGCAGATCTCTCGCACACCCCCATACTGGATGTAACCCCAGACCATGATTTTTCCGCCAACAAACTTCACTGTTTTCTGGGTGAATCTCGGATCCATTCAGGCTCCAGTAGGTCTCCTGCAATATTTGCAGCGACTGTGGTGTAATTCAACAGAAGATTCATCTGAAAAATCCACCTTCTGCCACTTTTCCTGCGTCCATCCTTTTAGCAGGCTGAGGGCCTTGGCAAATGCCACACGGTTTTTCAATTGTCTTTTGTTTAGTGCTGGCTTCTGGGCACTGATTCGACCATGGAGGCCATTTCGAGACAGAATCCGACAAACTGTTCTGGTTGACACAGGGACTTCAGGTGACCAGGTCTCGTGGAGCTCTGCTGCAGTGGAAAATGGGCTGGCCTTGGATTTTCGAGCCAACAAACGGTCCTCTCGAGCAGTTGTCTTGCGGGGTCTGCCTGACCTGGGCTTGTCAAAAACGTCTCCAGTCTCTTCAAATCTTTTTTTTAATCCTCTGTACTTGATTCTGAGACACATTGAAGGTGTCTGCCACATCAGCAGTGGATCTGGTCTTCAGCCTCATGATAATCAAAACTTTAGCCTCAGGGTGAATCTTAGGCATGTTTGCAGAGGTCTAGTTGCAGTTGATGTGAAGGTCTAGCGTACTGGGGTTCTTTTTATACACACTTGAGACCTAATTGATCCATTATTAGTCACAGGTGAAGCTCATATGACAAGGTGACAACACTTATGTCTTTGCAAAAATTGACTCAATGGGCTTTACCAAGCTGTGAATATTAGAATACTTTTTGAAAGTTTAGTTTTTCACTGAAACATTATCACAAAAGCTGGTGGGATTAAAATGAGCCCTTTCTTGTAAAAAAATCTTGATTAGAAATATATTTCAGCGGCACTTTAGGTCAATTTGTACACAAGCGACAAGACTTTTGTTAGGGACTGTAGACCTCAAAAACAAATATAAAATGGCCTCTTTAAGAATAAATGGGGAAAAGTCACAAGAGAGGAGGCAGTGCTTCCATTGTGCTGTATTTGACCTATTACAATGGTCACGATAAATCCCGCATCTCGTTTTCTGGCAAGTTCTCCATCCACAAATCAGTGGATGAAATAAATAATGTTAATGTGAAAACTGATTAAAACTAAGGAAACAACTCACTGAATATCACTGCTTTGTGCATATCAAACTTGAAATGACGTGAAAACATGATCTGTGATGAATTGTTTTTTGAGCAATCAGCTCAATGAAATAAAAGGTTCATCTCCGTGTCTGTGACACCCGTGTCATGAACATAAGGTGACTATTAAAACAGCTGAACACCAGTTAACAAATAAAATGTAGCGTTGTTTGTTCTGCGTTCTTATTTTAAATGTTAAAAAATACTAACTTGATAAGAAATGTAATTCGTTTGAATAAATAACATCAATTAGATTGTTAAAGTAATAGAACTGTATTGGTTGTTGTTGTTTTCTTGATAGTATAAGTCATGTTTATTTATTAGATTTATCAAATTTTTATAGAGCTGAATGTGTCAAAATCAAGTGCAACTGGAATATACATTTACAGTAAACAATAAAAGCACCTGCACAGTTAATTAATGCAGGAAAATATAATTTCACTCGCCATTGGCAAGTGTGGCCAAAGTACATTTTGGACCTCTAATGCGTCCCAGCTTCAATCATTGCTCATTTTACTTGCAACACGCAAGCAGAGTTTGAACGAGTAAGAGAGTGTGTTTGAGCGAGTGTGCAATTAAAGTGTCTAATTCCCGCTTTAGCGACATCATGTCTCTAAAGCCGCCATATGTTTCCCCATTCAACCCAATTCAGGTGATGGAATGAGGGAAATTGGCCTTGATTTGTTCAGAAATGGTGCTTCTGTGTCCCCAGAGGCGGCATCAGGGTGTTTTGTGAGGATGTAATTAACTTACGCTGGTGTTTGGATGTGTCTTTAGAGCAAACAGGCTAGCACTCAGGCCCAAATTACCGTTAGCATCGTCTCGCATATATTAACTCCAGACAATTGAATGTCTTTTGATGAGGATCTGCCGAGAAAGGGAGACTTGTATGTGTGGCAATGTATCACCTGCATTTATCACAATACATATATCTGTGTACTGTGTGTAAAAGCATTTGTGACCCGTCACGGAAACCAGGGACACAAGTCGGCAGCACTACTATTGAGAAAAATGAGAAAGAAGCGTGTTTTTTTTTTCTTCAAATTATGTGATTTTCGCTTTTTTGCAGAATCTGATAGTTGAAATCACGGAGAAGCCTCTCCGTGTTTGAGATGGCATTAATTGTATATTTAAAAGTGTATATTTTGAGGTTGAAACCACCTTGTTTTGTCTGTGTGTATTTCCATACTGGCTTTTGTTATTGCCCCGCCCTCCAAAGGGACGCGTGGCTAATATTTATGCTGCGCTCTGGCTGGCTGTATAGATGATCTGAGCGATGATGAAAGTGGCATAAGACTGGATAATACCCTAATCAACAACTGAGAGAAGATGAAGAAGAGGAAGAATGTATCAGACAGGCATCAGACGAGTTGGACCATAAGAAATCAGAGGCTATATCGATAGTAACATTTGACGGGTATAAAGACAGAGAAATGGCTCTAACCTTTAACCGTGGCTATAGTGTAGGGGTAAGACTTATGTCATCAAGTTTTGATGCAACTCGATCAGAGGATCGAATCTGTCTTTTACCACACTCTTTCTACTCCCTTTTCCCATCACATATCAGATTGGAAAGGCATTTATTTTAAAAAAGAATTGAGAAAATATTAGAAAAGTGGAAATAAAGCATCTAACGTGTTTATTAATAAGTGTTTCTCAGTTAGAGTGTGTGGCAAAAGGCTGAATCGAACCACTGATCGATTTGCTTCAAAACTTAAGGACATGCGCCTTACCCCTACACTACAGCCATGGTTACGAACTTTTCCCATTTCTCTGTCTTTATCCCATTCGAACAGACGCACAGTATATCCACTAAGAAGACCCCGCCAAACAGAAAGTGTGCCCGAACGACTTATTTCAATACTTTTCTGTTTCTTATGGAGTGTGTTTCCATTATCTCATGTTTAGACCTTCCCATACCTTTAATTGTAATCGTTAGCATCGTATCACTTGCCAAAAAAAACCATTACTATAATGGGCTTTTAGATGGTAAGTTTAGCATCTTTATTATTAGTAGTATGCGGTCCGATTTTTCCCGTTGCGTCTGTCGTTACTAGCAACCATGCAGCTTTACAGGGGGTGTGGCTTATGTAAATGAGATGTAAATGAGCCCTATTGTCACTCCCAGCAGGTGAGAACTGCAAAACTTTTAGAGGCTGTTTTCTCTCGTTTACACTTTTCTAAAGGCATACATTCAGATGGCCACAACTTCTCCAAATATTATCAGATTTCCATGTGTTACACATCGTTGGAAAGCTTGGAGACTACACTTTCAGAATCTGTGAATAACTCAAAATTCCCCAGAACCGACTTGTGTCCCTACTTTCCGTGACTGGTCACATTTGTGGAAAACTCACCTTTGATGGTTTCTAAGATATTCTAAGATATTTGTTTTTCGTGATCATTTAGTGCTTTTTTTGTTGTTGTTGTTCTATCTGCTAAGTTGTCAACATTGTCCTTTGTAGGATTTTTATGACATGTGAAGCTTGCTGCTGTTTGCCAGATTTTCATGGGTCATGATATGAATTATGAATAATTGATAACAGAAAAGATGAAGTTGAGTGATTCTATCACACTAGTCTTTTGGACACACTACACTTCTGAATTTCTTTCACTGTGAGTGTGTTACTGTAACCACAATGAATTTTAATTTCTATATTTTGATATAGGATTTGATATAGATTATCAGCATAGTGCCACAAATGCTTGTTCTTGGACCTGTTTTCATCTTTGATAGGCTGCTTAGTTGGTAGAACTCTTGCCTGTGATAGTTATGTTTCCACCCAAAGCAAATTTAATTGAATATATATTGGAAAAAAACATTTGTGAATAAAGCAGTGTTTCCATCTCATGTGTCCAAGAGAACAATATCGTTACTTCCTGGGAAATTGGTGCAAAATATCTGCTATAAAAATGGAAGTTGCTGCAGTCGAGGAAGCCATTGTGGCTCTTTATTTGTAGAGCACATCATAAATGTGTCTCAAAGCGCACAGACTAAACGCAATAAATGCTGTCATGTTCTCTTTGGTGTTTGGGGGACGCAATCGTAAGAGACACTTCTGGGAGGGAATTAAACCTAATCATTCTGATGAAACCAACGACCAAATCAACATTGGAGATTCTGTGCAATGTGATTGGTCTGCTGCTTAATCCAGTTATCCAATCAGATCCTCTGTTGAAGCAAAGTCTCAAGTTTGTTGTTGTTGTTTTTTGCATATCAAGGGATTTATTTGGTAAATTATTTCAATCATGGTTTATCCGTATGTCTTCTAATCAGATAATGCAGCCGCCTTTATGTGCATTTTTAGAATTTTTGTACACATTTTGGTGTTTCCATTCAGCATTTTTTAATGCGATATTCTAAAAGTGCACATAACTGGATGGAAACATGGCTAATGTTAAATTGTTCTAAATCTCTTGAACATGACAAAAGGTTCTATATAGAACTTTAAAATGTTCCGCAGGTGCATCATATACAGCTCTGGAAAAAAATTAACAGACCACTTAGTTTCTTAATGTTAAAGGTGCACTATGTAGTATTTTCGCAGTAAAATATCCAAAAACCACTAGGGCGGTGTTATATATTTTGTTCAGTTGAGTTCTTACAATATCCCAAATGTTTCCAACTATTTGCAAATTGTGAGAAAATTGCTATTTTAACCGAGGACCGGGCGTGTCAGTATTGGGTTTGAGGGAGTCGCCTGTCAATCGCGTCATATCTGCGCTACCCTCGGTTTCGGCTTTTATTTGGCAGGAGCGCTTTACTCTTAGCAGTGTGAACAAGTGAACGCACAGAGGAACGCCATAACATTATTTTAAACACACTTAAATGTATCTAACATGATAAACAGAGCTGCTTTACCTTATAATCATAATCGGAAGAGCGGATCAGTGCAAGCGCCCGGCGACTGTGTCCCGTCCCGTCATAATAAAAGTCCCGGTGCTCACGAGCCGTGTGCTTGTGTATCAATCGCTCCAGCGGCCGTGCTCAGGTCTACAACACTCGGTCCTGCTCTGCTTCACAATGTGAGGTGAAGACCACATGTCCCAAGATGCTGCGCTCACACTTGGCGTCATCAAACTATGCCTTTGTTTTGAATAGGCGCCCTCAAGTGGATGGAAAGTGTCATAGTGCTGTATAGAACCTTTCCATCATGGGATTATTTTATGGATTTAATTTTAGTGAATTAATTTTATTGGAATTAATTTTTAATTGTATTTACATTTTAAGAATTAAGCAGCTTGTAATCATACTTTATTTAAAAAAAAAAAAAAAAAACGAAATAACCCTTTAAGCATGAAAGTGTTGTGCAATCATTTAGGACGTGTCTCCTTATGTAGAACCATTTTGGCATCGAGAACCCTGCAGTTCTATATAGAAACCCATTGAAACTTTTATTCCAAGACTGTACAGCAATAACCTAAAAAGGAATTGAAACATGCAAAAACTGCAGTAAAAGAGCTCACTGGAGTGCATGAATGTAGCCAGGCCGTACGGGCCTGAAAGTGTCACAATCCTGCAGTGTTCGAGCTGAAAAAGGTGGAACGGTAGAGTTGAGCTCAGAGCCTTACAGCCAACTGGGCCACTGAAACCAGGTCGCCTCCACGTGAGAAGAACTTCTGTTAAAAAAGGCCTTCTCCTGGAAGGGAAAGACTAATTATACCTCCTTCCAAAGTCACACTTCTCTCTCTCTCTCTCTCTGTATCTGTCTCTGGCGCGCACCGAGATGTGGACCGTGAGGCAGAGCGAATACGCTGACATTGACACAGTTAAGACGCCATTTCAGGCTCCTCATGTGAGGAAGATGGCCTCCGGGTCTGCTGGATCTAGCCACATTTGAGAAAGTTGGCCATGAGAACTGATGGTCCGACCTGGGCCAACCTTTTTTACCTGAATAAGCATTTATTTATTTATTTATTTTCTGGCACTTTCTCTGGTTCTAATAATCATATAAGTAGTAGAAATTACTTTTCCAAGAATATCCTAATAATATATATGCTATCAAGCAACTAGTTAATATTGAAATTTTGACTCTAAACTAAAGTCTTACCAGTTATTTCAATAAAAAAACATCAACTGTGAAGAGTGAATGTCACACCTAGACTTCTGGGAATGTCAATTTATGGTTTTTCAGTGTAAATTAAAAAATTAAATTTTATTTTTCATTTCCAAAACCTTCTATAATAAGGCTAAATTACATTTAGACATGTTATATATTTACAATGTCTTTTACCATTAAATACGTCTCTGATGTCCCCAGAATGTGTATGTGAAGTTTTAGCTCAAAATACCCCACAGATTATTTTTGTAGCATGTTAAAATTCACTTAAAGTCACTTTTTTTAAGGTGAGCAAACACGTTCCGGCTTTGTGTGTTTCCCTTTAAATGCAAATGAGCTGCTGCTCCCGCCCTCCTTTCGAGAAGAGGGCGGAGCTTCACCTCACACATACATGCACTAAAAAAAATTTTCAGAAAGTGTTCAGCCTTTTATGTTCAAACCGGAGTGAGACAAGGATGGAGAGACTCAAGAAGAAGTGACAACATGTAGAATGAGACAGGACGTTTCTGCATGTTAGTTGATGAATTTATGAAGCTGATGTGAAGCTGTAGTGCAATAAATGAGAAAAGAAGTGTGCGACAGCTTGAGACTCCCAAATGTGCTTCCTCTTCTCAACATGGCCTCACCCCCTATGTTGTGTGTTCCCGGGGGTGTGGTTTATGTAAATTTGAGGGTTAGTGATGTCACTAACCAGTAAAGAAGCTCGTTGAAGTCCATGCCATCCGTTTGTTTGTCCTTAAAAAAAAAAATCTCCCTTTGCTTTGAATTTTGAGTGTCATAATTTTGCTGATGTTGTTTATACTCAAAGTTAAAAAATTATGAAATCATAATCAACCACCCCTTTAAAATGACTTCCACTTAGTACATTGAAACCAGTTCGAGCCAGTATCAACGTCAAACCTGGTGCATATTCACACACCAAAACTTAATATGTGCAAATGTTAATAAGGAACCCTTTAGTCACTAACTTTGATCTTTACTACCCAGTAGGCAACACTATCCCAAACTTATGTTCATCTACAGTGACGAAGTTAAGGACACATGCCCCAAAAACCGCATTAGTGAGGAAATACCATTAACTTCAGCGGCCAGAATCTCAAATTGCAACTGTGTTGAAAATCCTTGAGGCAGTTGGCTCTCGAGTTAGAAAGTGTGTCCTTAGGGCCAAAGAGCAAAAACATTAATAGAATTTGAATCCCATTAGGCTGGTGTAGTTGGGGTGTGTTGCTCTAACGCTATATTGCGGAGGAACATTGATTAATGGCTTTTGTTTGATGCTGTAAAGCTCACAGGCCTGGGGTCTAGAAAACCTGTGAGACTAAACCTCGACTGTTCATTATAACACAAAGCACAATTAAACTTGTGTGTGTGTGTGTGTGTGTGTGTGTGTGTGTGTGTGTGTGTGTGTGTGTGTGTGTGTGTGTGTAAGAGAGAAAATGATTGCAAGTTCCAGAAGGCAAGAACCTTCGCGAATGGGAAAGCAACAGAAACAATGGGGGCCTGAATGGGGCCAATTGACTAAACCTCTTGGGGTCCGATGTGTGTTTGCATCTATAAACTGGATGAAATGCTAAACAAGCTTTTGTTTCAAAGCTGAACCGCTTTTAGACAGGTTTTCTTTGCGGAGAGCAGTGAAATGATCTTCGACTTGTGTGTTTTTTTAACAGAGCGCTGGCGGACATTTTGAGACAACAGGGCTCCGTCCCGGCATACGAGCATGAAAACGTTGCTGCTATAGACACCTCGCCCAAAGAAAACACGCCTGTGCGGACGTCCAAGAACCACTACACACCTGTGCACAACAAGAACAACCACGGTAGGTGCTGGCAGTTCTGTCTTCTTTTTACTCTCTACACTGGTAACAATGATGTGTTGGATTTACTCCAAATATATATGCAGCATTTTTGGATCACATTTTTTTAAGTAAACCCAACTTGGAATAAATAATTTTACTTAAAATGAACAAGAAAACCTTTGTTATATGTACTTAAATATTTGAGTTCACATATATATATATATACACTGTAAAAAATATTGTTGGTTTAACTTACAAAAGTAAGTAACCTGGTAGCCTTAAAATTTTGAGTTTATTGAAATAAAAAATTTGAGTTGATACAATGAAGGATATTGGTTTAATAAATAGAAACTCAAAATATTATTGTGTCTGAATCACATAAAAAATGTGATAAATCATGAAAATAGCACTATTTGGCTGCGTCATCGGAAATAAAACACACAATTACCCAATATGCTTACAAACATCTTTAAATAATATTTTAATAAAGGTTGTCGATTCTCAAAAATGTTCATTGTATTAACTCAAATTTTTAATTCCAATTAACTCAAAATTTTAAGGCAACCAGGTCACTTATTTTTGAAATCATTTTTTACAGTGCATATATATATATATATATATATATATATATATATATATATATATATATATATATATATATATATATATATATATATATAGATGTATATTGTTACATATATTTTTAAGTAAAGAATGTTGAGCCAAACTCTAATAAAGACAGCTTACCTGAGTCTTTACAATGGCTCCAGCTTCTGCTCATTGGCTAGATATAATATTGGAATATCACGCATCTCACAAATACGTACAATTGTATGTTGGGTTTACTTAATTTTAACCAAGTTGTAATGCTAGTTGATGTCACTTTTTCCGTTTACTTTAAGCATACATTTCATGAGTTCACACTTACATCAATTAAATAGAGTAAAGATTATGATCAAGTTTTATGATTGTTTTGATATTTATAGGAGTTTAATTAAGTAAGTGAGGAGAAGGGGTGGTGGTGAAATGCTGAGAAACTGTCAATGACAGGAAGGTAAATCGGCTGTCTATAGAGGGAATGCACGTGACGTCATCGTCAGCTGGAGCGACTGTGATTACGCTGAGTGGCAGAAAGACTGAGAGGCAGCACTGGTTTAGAGCACGAATGCAGCGAAAACTCACAAAACAAGGCCCTGCGCCAGAAGGGGGGTAGGGGGAGGCTTGTCCACGGGCCGTATAATCATCGCTGTTCTGAGCTTGAGACAGACTTGATAATAGCGTGTAATTTTCTCACTCAAACCACTGCCAACTGCTGCAGCTTCTGCTTTTAGAGTGAAACGCTGCACATAACTGCTTGTCTGTGATCTGTAATCCTCTGTAAGAATTCGTAATAATTGCATATTATCAGCGAAAAGGAGCTAGCAAAAGATCCAGTGTGTATCTGTATTTGCACTCATCAAATGATTACATTTCCAACGTGTTTTTGCTTCG
Source organism: Pseudorasbora parva (assembly GCF_024679245.1). Taxonomy (NCBI): domain Eukaryota; kingdom Metazoa; phylum Chordata; class Actinopteri; order Cypriniformes; family Gobionidae; genus Pseudorasbora; species Pseudorasbora parva. Next base: position 12,274,849 of record NC_090173.1, on the reverse strand, counting down.
TTGAGTAATGTAGCCAATCACAGACATGTTTGTGGACTTCTACAACGGAATTGGCCAATCACAGGTGTTGAATTTGGAATCACTCACCGCTCGAGCGTTTGTCAAGGTGCTGAGTTCAGTTAACACGCGCAGCAATCCTCTGTAAGTGCAGACATTGTGAAAATAAGAGACTCATTGTATACCAACGTCACGGCGGAACTTTGTGAGATTGCGTTTATTGAATGAGTGACAGCTTTTAGTGAATATAAAGTATATTAACACCATTACACGCTTCAAAACACGGACCCATCCACATATACATGCGGGATTCACTTGAAAAATGTGATGAATGACAGTTATAAACGTTCTTGTCGAAATGAGGCTCCTAAAAATGTCATGAAAACACGATTCCTGGCTGCATATCATTATCCATGGATCACTGAATCTTTGGTAAGTTGGACGGATCGTTTGCTCGACTCGTGTTTTCCTCCATTAACTCCAGTCACGCAGCAGCTCTTCTGCCACTCAACCCCGGCTGAGGGGGCGTGTTACGGCGGGAAAGTGACGTCGATGCATTCCCTCTATATACACCTCCTATCATTGATTAACTGATTAGTTTAGTGTGCTCCTCTTGTGTACAATTTAGGTTTAATTATCCGAGCCTGCTCCACCTGTTTTTATTTAGTTATAATTGTCTGCACGTGCTTCTCCCGAAATTAGTTAATAAAACTTCATTTATGTAAAAAAAAGTGTTATTGTTGTTGTTACGCTAGAATATGTTAAGTAAAGAGCTTGCAATGTTATAAATATATATTTTGAGTTTAATCTATTTATCTATTTTATCTATTTATCTTTAAAAGTAGTGGATGATGAGCCAATAAATCAGTTTTGTCAGTGTAACAAAAAAATATTGTGTTACCAATTTTTTGCGTTCTTTTGATTTATTTGTCATGGAATTATTTTTGGAAACATTCTAAAATGTTGAAATAAGTTGCCATGACAATGTGGTAAATTTTAACGCTTAAGGCCCTTTCACACCGGACGTGCAACGGAAAAGCAAGTTTGTGCCCATTCACATTTGCGGCGACAGCTGAGAAAACACAGATACTTCATCATCCAGTGAAGACGAGCTTTTCATTTTCTTTAAAAAACCGAATAGAAGGTTTTGGGTGCATCCAGTCTTAGAGAACAGAGAGTCTGAAGGGGAGTATGCTAATCCTGTACAGGAGCTAAAGCTTTATCATGGCCAGTTCCACACTTACTTTTAAATGTCCGTGGGACAATTTGAGCTCCTCCAGAGACAGTAACATCGCATCTGACGAGACAAACCACACACTTCAGGGAACCAATCGATCCGGAGGAGATGTTTCCAGTTGAGTCACAATGTAAACATTTAAGTGCCACAGACGTACTGACGGAAACACATTCACTTTCCATAGTTGCGGACACAATTGGGTTTAGAAAAAAATCAACGAGTTTTAACTCAAAAGGTTATGTTATCGTTGTCTGTAGCCTACAGTGGGCAAACACAGCTGTTGCTGGAACTACAACCACAGCTGTAATCTCGTGAGAAATACGATGTACATACAAAGGGTAATGTTGAGTGAACAGCTAGGGACGTCAACTGGACATTTCATAACCTTTGTTTCCTTGTATGTGATCTGTGAAGCCTTTTCTGTCTGCGCAAGAGTTTTTAAAAAAAATCGACATCGGAGCGAAAAAAATAAACGTTTTATTCACCGCAGCACATTCACATTCAGTGTGAAAGCATTTGTTACACAAACAGCTGATCTGAAAATAATTCCTTATATATATAAGCAATGTTATAAATATATGAAGGAAAGTACATTTTTGTTTGTATAAGCAATTATATGATTATAGTAGAATTATAGTAGAATTATTTGATTATAGTATTGAAAATCAGTATTGGTAGGTCACACTCGGGATCAGTGCATCTCTAGATAAAAGGTATCCGTGTTAAACCCTTTTTTAAAGATTAAAGCTCCTTTCACACTGGACGCGATTTTGACGCGCAATGGTCACCCAAAATTAAAATCCTGTCATCAATTATACTCACCGATGAGCGGCTGTTTAGACTCATAATGTCAGTGACACACACCTGTCTCCTCAAACTCGCTCGTCTCATTCACTCCAGTTTAATAGTGCTTGTATTGAGCATCATTTTCCTAACTCCCGCAGGTTTCACGTTCACACCAAAAGCCGCCTCTCAAACCGCTTGTAAGTCGGAAGTACCAAAATGATTGGCCACTGCTCTTAAATGGTAAAATACATTTAAAAATTATGGCAAAATACCCATTTTGGGGATGATTCAGTTAAACACAGTGAGTTTTGGAAGTTGTGTAACTGTGTATTGGATCTGTGCATTAACTCTTAAAGTGACAGCAGTCTAATTTTCCTGCTGATGTCTGTCATGTAAAATCAAAGGGCAAAAGACAAACGGTGAATCTTGAGAGTGAATAACATTTGTAACTTTACTTGTAAGCATTAATCTGTAATTTATTTTTTACAATGAAGACTATCCAGCGATGTTTTACATCTGATTACTTAGGTTCCTGTAGTATTTCCTACCTGAATATACTGTATACCCACTTGAAAAACTTAAAGCAGTCTCTCTTTTTCTATTGAATTTATTTGTGCTGTTTTTGAAATGTGTTCTGTTTTATTAGATTTTTGCACACACAAACAAAATTACATTGAAGGAAAGTACATTTTTGTTTGTATAATCTGTCAATTAATCTGTCCATTTACCAATTATATGATTATAGTATTGAAAATCAGTATCGGTAGCTCACGCTCGGGATCAGTGCATCTCTAGATAAAAGGTATCTGTGTTAAACAGAATTGTGTCCTAATCAGCTTTGTGTACAACAACACAAAGTATGTCTATGATAATTATAATCTCAGGTAATGTTTTTGTGCTTTATTTAACGTTAGCTTGTAATGTGACTGAATATCATTTAATGCCCCCAGTACTAATTCTCCTCTTGAAAGTAAATTAATGGAAGCAAGAACGTTCAAAATGTGAACAAACAAGTGACAAAGGTTGTTTTAGTAACTCATTATGTATTGTTAGTCATGTTTAAATGGTGTAATAATTGTGAATATATCAGTTTTCTTGCGACCTCTGGTGCCGTGCACTTGTCGTGAGAGCCCGCCCACACGCTGTTCTGATTGGCTGTGGTCAGGGCTTGACATTAACACCCGCCAACCCGCCAAATGCGGGTAGATTTTGGCTGTGGCGGGTACGGCAGCCACTCCCACTAGCCACTTTGCCGGGTTGAATATAATTTCAGCCTATAGCCAAATGAAATGCCAAGACCGTCGTATCACAAAATTACAACTTTATTACAATTCTTTATCGATCAACTTGCAGTAAGTTAAGGCGGGATAGGCGGAATCGCGCTGAATGACACATAACAGAGGCATGCTCTCTCTCTGTCACACGTGCAATCAGTTCTCCAGTGTTGGGCAGTAGCGTCGCTACAAGTAGTGACGCTACTAGCTCTACATTTTTCGTTTGCACTTGCCCAAGCATTTCTGAAGATCAAGCTCAAATTGGAAACACAACTGCCAAGTCGCCGATATACTTCACATTCTATGTTCCTTTCTGCCTCGCGCTGACGCGCACAGATGCGCGTGATCCTTCCAAAGGACTCCAGTGAGCGCGGAAAGACGGGTTCGGAGCGTGTACTGGATACACGCACTATCTAGTTGACATTTGTTTCCGAGCGCTCAGTTTGCTGTTGCACGTACGTCATCCGCGCGGTGACATAAGAGAAATCGTCTTCAGACACACACACACACAGACACACACATACACACACACACGTCTGGTTCACTGTATTTGTGGGGACTCTCCATAGACGTAATGGTTTTTATACTGTAAAAAACGTATTTTCTATCCCCCAACACTGCACCTAAACCTACCCATTACAGGGAACATTCTGCATTTTTACTCTCTCAAAAAAACTCATCCAGTATGATTTATAAGCCTTCTGAAAAGTGAGACCCGCTGGCTGGTCCCTACAATGTAGGTAATCTCAGGTTTTATTATCCTTATGGGGACATTTGGTCCCCACAATGTAATATAAACAAGGGCACACACACACACACACACACACACACACACACACACACACACACACACATAGGCACATGTTTTGTTTTTTGCCATGTTGGTACTGTTTGCAGCAGGTTTAATTCTTTTGCTACTGTACGTTGAGCTGAGTTGAATTGTAAATTAACTTACAGTTTCCTGCAAAAGTGCCCAAGTCTAAATTGAGCATAAACATGCAAACACAGGTGTGCATATCATACACATACAGTTTGGAAGTTTGAAATGGTTTTAAATCTTCAAAATCAAGTAAAATGACACAAAATCAAGTAATTTAAGCATGCCAAAGTCATCTTTAATCATATAAAATGTAATTTCTAAAATGCAAAATTGTGGCTAGTGAAAATGCTGAGTGGCTAGTTACTTTGGAAAACCACTAGCCACGGTGGCTGGTGAGCAAAAAAGTTAATGTCAAGTCCTGGCTGTGGTTATCGATTGATTTGTCGCATCTCTGTCACGTCTGGTGAGGACAGACAAATTGCTTGTCACTGGAATCTTATATCATATAGCAAGATTTTCATTCATCTTCAGAACACAAATGAAGATATTTATAATGAAATCTGTCCCTCCATTTAAGAGTCTGTTCACCCAATGTCTCAAAACATTCATAACGAGATCATAAAATCCATATGAATATTGAGTGGTTTAGTCCACGTCTTCTGAAGAGACACGGTCGCTTTATATGATGAACAGATTGAATTGTCAGTATAAAAGGAAATCATATATTATTAAAAAATATATATTATTATAATTTTGGCCTGGATGTTTCAGCAGCAGCATTTTCCTATAAGATGAGATTGCAGTTCAGATCGCAATATATGTCCAAATAATCTTTTTTTTTCCAATAAATTGTGCAGTCCTATGTTATAAATAAATTATTAAGACACTTAGCAAAAAATATATATTTAATTAGTTTTTCTGCATGTCATTGGGTCATTAACAGACATCTGCGATCCATGAGAATGCGAATGTGTTGTTAAATTATTGACATATGCTTCAATAATATGTCATGTTAATGAGCTTCGACTGACAGGTATTCACCATGTCATGTTAATGAGCTTCGCCCTGGCACTTGCAACACCAAGATCATGGGTTCGATTCGCAGGAAATGCATGATCTGATAAAACATAACTTCAATGCCACGCAAGTCGCTTTGGATAAAAGTGTCCTCCAAATGCATACATACAAATGCAATCTATTTATGCGTGCATCTGTGTGTGGGTGTTGTACATATGCTCAGGAGTTTATTTGCGGGGATGTGTTTGAGGAAACGTCTTTCGTGGCCCAAACTTTGCACTCCATCTCTCTCCCACAGCACTTCTTCCACGTTTTTTTTCTGATTCATATTTAAGGCTAGGCATCACGCTGTTTGCCGGCACACTGTACAAGCTATCAGAAATCAAATCTGAATGAATTCCCTATTCACGCAGAGCGCAGCAGTCAGGCAGCCATCAAAACACACTTTTACTGACTGGAGTTCAGCGTTAGCATTAATGCAGATGTACTGTCTGGTTTGTGTTTGAGCTAATCAGTGCTTTGGCTTGTTGTACATCAATATTCAAATCGCTACTGAATAAACTAAATGCAGCTGTGTTTGAATGAGGTCAGCTGTTGGGATTATCATTGAATGTTAGTGTTTGTTTTAATGAGATGCTAGTTTACTGTTTACTCACTCCCTGCGTCATTCAGGATACAAACCTTTAAACTGGCAATTATAAAGTACAGGAAAAGAAGGCAGCGATAAATGACAGATAATCAAACACTCATGAATTTCATATCAGATGCTGTGCTGCACCAGACTGAATGAATGGCCCGTGTGGGCGTATCAAACAGACGAGCTACTGGAGCTCAAATTGCTCAAGAAGTTAATGCAAGTTATGATAGAACGGTGTCAGAATACACTGTGGCACGTAAGCATCAGAACTGGACCACAACCACTGCATAGCCGCTGACCAGTCAGGGTGCTCATGCTGACCACCGACCCCGCCGAAAGCACCAACAGTGGCACGTGAGCATCAGAACTAGACCACGGAGCAATGAAAGAAGGTGGCCTGGTCTGATGAATCACGTTTTCTTTCACATCACGTGGATGGCCGGGTGTGTGTGCATCGCTTACCTGGGGAACACATGGCCCCAGGATGCACTATGGGAAGAAGGCCAGCCAGCGGAGGCAGTGTGATGCTTTGGGCAATGTTCTGCTGGGAAACCTTGGGTCCTCCATCCATGTGGATGTTACCGTGACACAATGACTTTCGGTGACTCTACAACAAGTAAAGCCACTTCACCAGCTAATCACACTTCGACAGTGATACAAATATACAGAGCTACCGCCAAAAAAGGACGTTCAACGACAAAATTTCAAAAGCTGTCTGCGCGAGTGTTTCTCTTGCGCATAAGGTCTATATAGCTCACCAGACCCTCAGAGGAACTCTGCTGCGTTTGATCTTCTCTCTCCCCCTGAGAGCCGGTGACAGAGTGCTCTTGCGATCTATAAAATGTCAGCTGTGATTGATTAAATGCCTTTAAATTGGGCCCCGAGTTTTTAAAAAGCCTTCAGAAATTTGAATGTTTGTTCACCTGATTAATTGGCTGAAAGAAATTCAATCTCTTTGACTCCCTTATTGATTCCCCATGCTGAGATTTTCTTTCATTTCTCTGGCCGTCCACCTCCTTGACCTCCTTTCCTCCCATCACTCTGCTCTGTCCATTAGCGTTTGTGTCGGTGCCATTATAATGCATAATTTATACCTGTAATTGATGAATTCATTTTAATTAGACACTAATGGATTGATGAATGAATTGCACTGACATTCATCCCAATATTAAAACTGTATTTACACATTTTCAAACAAACCAAAAGCAATTATATGGCATGTGTTTATGTTGAGCAACTAGGAGAAAATTATATATGCATAGTTTTCGCATTTTCTGAACCATAGCTGAGTTTACGTAGGTTTTTAATGGTTGAAAGACGTGCTATATTAGATTTCCTTTCTCCTCTTTGAGCATCGCATGACACGGTCTGAGACCTTGCATTCAGTGATTTATAGCATATAATTATGCCTATTGTTTGAGACTGACTTGATCCCATGAATCACTGAATGAAATTTAATTTAGCTGGCAGGATTATTATATCACACTCCATTCTTTCTTGTTGTTGATAGTTGGACTTTTTCACAGCTCTTTTCATGGAAAATGGTGTTTCTCTCTTTGAGTTTGATGTTTTGTTGCTGTCAGAACTGAAAACTTAGGTTAGCCAATCACGACAGAGGTCATTTGCATATCATCCTTAAAGCAGCACTGGGTAACTTTTGCTCTCAGGGTCCTCCTACAGTTGGGAAAAAATAATGTCCTCAACTACTGTCGTAAGCTGTCATCCTACAACAGGGGATGCCATCGGGCGTGCATTTGTTGACATGACAGCCCTGATAGCCCTGAACTAGTGATGCGCGGGTCGTCTCATAACCCGCGGACCCCGTATGTCTATTTAATGGTCGCGGGTGCGGGGCGGGTTGTACAAATATATACAGTGGTGCGGGGCGGGCCAAATAACTTCATAAAAGCCTCCCGCGGGTTGGTGCAGCACTAACAGTTCCCCTGAACACTGCAAGAGGAGTTCACATGCAGGTGTTCTTCTGGCGGCGCGTGTGAAATGTCTTCATCCCAGGTACAGTCAGTGGCATATGTCTCAGCATGTCATATGAATATCATTTCATGGGTTTTATTTTTTTCAAACGCCAAATAATCACGATGCTCATGTTTACAAGCCAGCGTCATTATAGTAGTCTATTGGCTACCGTTTTACAGAATCTATATGATACTTCAGTTCAATGTTTGAGTGGTAGGTAATCACCGTAACAAGCAGGACAGCATCGGTCGGGCACGCCTCCTTCAGCTCACGCCGACGAGCAAACGCTGGTCACATGTTGATTCTCGTCCTGCCTTTAATTCCATCACTTTTTCCTTTCCTCTTATTGCTTTCCTCCAACAAAACCTTTTCTTTCTTATTTGTCTCTGCTGCTTCGGACTTGACTATATTATCCGACGAACAAAGTTGGGCGCGCACGTCCGAATGTAAGGAAGTGTGTGTGTTGGTGGAAGTGACGTATATGCCGTAAAGCAGTCGAATTTTGTAGTTCTTTTTGTTCTCGGGTTACTACCCCAAACCCGAAGTTTAAAAGTACGATTAAAAACGATACAGACCCCGTCAGGCTATGGCAGACGTGTCATTCAACCTATTGTAAGTCAATTTATCATCACAAGAGTCTTAAAAAATATATTATGAAGGTTGAAAAGTTACCTAGTGCTGCTTTAAAGGTACAGTAGCGAAAGTGTCCTGTTTAATTAAAAAAAATGGAAAATAGTCATGATGTACTAAATGGTAATGTTTTTGGTGCTGGCATTATAAATGGACACCAGATTCGAAAATTAAACTGGAAAATGTTGCCTTGCTTCAGGCTATAATTGTAAGCAGGATATGAAGATTTGAGCACATCAGATGAAGCAGAATTTCTCAGATGAAACTTTAGCATGCATGTTGCCTCAGTTTTACTGAGTTTAATGAGAAAATATGGTTCAATGAGGTCTTGTTTTAATAAAAGACAATCATTAAATATTAACTTTCATCATGTAGCAATGTACCAAAATCACATTGATGGACAGTTCGGCCTCTGTGAGGAAACATGAAGAGAGAGACGGAGGAATGAAGATGGCAAATGGCCCCATGTGCCTTTCTCATTACGGTTTCCTTAATGCAATCTGATCTCTGGCTGTTCTCGGGTCATCTTGACACCCGTGTCTTTGAGTTTGTGTAGAAAAGGACACTGGGAATTAATTGTGCGTTGGTTACTCGAGGCATTGGCCTGCGATTCCTTATATCTGATTGAAATATCTAGCATGCTTGAACCAAAGTCAAAGGTCTGAGATTTTACAGCACTTTACAATGAGGTTTCATTTAGGTACTGCAGTACATTAGTTAACCTAAACTAATAATGAAAAATGCTTTTACAGCATCAATTACTCTTAATGTTCATTTTAAAATTACTAATAAATTTTTAAAGTGCCCTAATTAAGTTTTTTTTTTTTAAAGGTTCCTAATTTTTTGGAGGTCTCTTTCAATAGGTTTACGTGCATCCAAGGTCACTTTAATTTTCCTATTATATACAATTCACATCACCTAATTTCTCAAAGAGTCTGTTTGAAGACCTGTCTCTCTAACCCCCTCCTCTACTCTGCTCTGATTGGTCAGATGGCCCAGTCTGTTGTGTTTGATCTACTCTGCTCTGATTGGTCAGATGGCTCAGTCTTTTGTGTTTGATCTACTCTGCTCTGATTGGTCAGATGGCCCAGTCTGTTGTGTTTGATCTACTCTGCTCTGATTGGTCAGATGGCTCAGTCTGTTGTGATTGGTCTACTCTTCTCTGATTGGTCAGATGGCTCAGTCTGTTGTGATTGGTCTACTCTGCTCTGATTGGTCAGATGGCTCAGTCTGTTGTGATTGGTCTACTCTGCTCTGATTGGTCAGATGGCCCAGTCTGTTGTGATCGGTCTACTCGTCTCTGATTGGTCAGATGGCTCAGTCTGTTGTGATTGGTCTACTCTGCTCTGATTGGTCAGATGGCCCAGTCTGTTGTGATCGGTCTACTCTTCTCTGATTGGTCAGATGGCCCAGTCTGTTGTGATCGGTCTACTCTTCTCTGATTGGTCAGATGGCCCAGTCTGTTGTGATTGGTCTACTCTTCTCTGATTGGTCAGATGGCCCAGTTGGTTGTGATTGGTCTACTCTTCTCTGATTGACCAGATGACTCAGTCTGTTGTGATTGGTCTACTCTGCTCTGATTGGTCAGATGGCTCAGTCTGTTGTGATTGATCTACTCTGCTCTGATTGGTCAGATGACTCAGTCTGTTGTGTAGGGATGCGCGATATACCGGTACTGGAAAAATACCGGTATATATTTTATTTAAAACGGTACGATATCATGATTTGGCACATTTCGGTATATGCTGCTTTTCCGAAGTTCACCGCTAGATGGCAGCGCGCCACCCAAACTCACCCGAAACAACCGGCTAATGTGACAACAACATAGACGGACAAAATGGATAAAGCAGTTGAATCTCACTCAAGATGCCCAAAACGAATGAATAAAGAGAGGAGTAGAAGTGACATTTCAAATGACTTTGCTTATAAAACTGATGAAGAACCATCAGCCAAGAAGCATCTGTCACTATCCTGACTTTAAGACTTCTTAAGAGATCGACAGGTCAGTGAATCATTCAAACCATCTCATATAGACATTTTTGTTTTTTTAACACTGATCAGCGCACATACAGAGCCTAACATAAGATCGAATATCACAATCTCCAGCGTTCGTTTCAACCAATGACATTTAGATCTCATTATATTTGCACGCATACTATTGCACTGAACATTCGCGTTAGACTAAATCGCCTGTGTTTATGTGAATACTCACTAAAGACGGACATTTGTACATAATTCTGTGTATTTGACTGTTTAAGGAAACTTAACGTGTAATGTGCGAGCGTGACTAAGTGACAGGCGTGTGTGTGTGTGTGTGTGTGTGTGTCGTTGTTATAAGCTCATGTCTCCTGTAACTGTTATTACGAAATGCTATAAAATCGCTTGCATGTTCAATTGATTTCCGTTCTCCATCCCGAGACGAAGGTGAAATGTTGAATAGGATTATGCAGAGTGCTTTAGTGTAGTGCGATGTCTTTTGAAACCAGAAGCAATTTGCTAATTTTGAGAGATTTTTGCTGAAATTATTTCTCACAAGAAAGTTTTCAAATGTCTGATTTGATGTGATAAGCTTTGCTGATTAATTTACTAATAAACATTTGTGGTAATTTCCCACTTTATAAACTCAACAATTATGCAAGTTTTCTCATTCGCGTGCAATATACCCGCGCTAATATCAGACCTTGTGGTATCGATTTAATATCGGTACTTCGGTATTAGATTGTGGTACCATACCGAAGCCAAAATTGTGGTATCGAGCCATCCCTACTGTTGTGTTTGATCTGCTCTGCTCTGATTGGTCAGATGACTCAGTCTGTTGTGATTGATCTACTCTGCTCTGATTGGTCAGATGGCTCAGTCTGTTGTGTTTGATCTACTCTGCTCTGATTGGTCAGATGGCTCAGTCTGTTGTGTTTGATCTACTCTGCTCTGATTGGTCAGATGGCTCAGTCTGTTGTGTTTGATCTACTCTGCTCTGATTGGTCAGATGACTCAGTCTGTTGTGTTTGATCTACTCTGCTCTGATTGGTCAGATGACTCAGTCTGTTGTGATTGATCTACTCTGCTCTGATTGGTCAGATGGCTCAGTCTGTTGTGTTTGATCTACTCTGCTCTGATTGGTCAGATGGCTCAGTCTGTTGTGTTTGATCTACTCTGCTCTGATTGGTCAGATGGCTCAGTCTGTTGTGATTGGTCTACTCTGCTCTGATTGGTCAGATGGCTCAGTCTGTTGTGTTTGATCTACTCTGCTCTGATTGGTCAGATGACTCAGTCTGTTGTGTTTGATCTACTCTGCTCTGATTGGTCAGATGGCTCAGTCTGTTGTGATTGATCTGCTCTGCTCTGATTGGCCAAAAAAATAATATTCGAATACCAAAATTTAAAATTGAATATGGTCCGTGCACTTTTGTGTCCATTCGTTTTTCGATTTAATATCAAGTTGAAAAATTATGAAATGGCTTTTTCGGAAAAAAAGAAAAGAAAAAAAAAACGAGAATTCGGCTTGATTTTAAATGTTTAGTTTCAGGGATAGAATATGGATAAAAACCTTGAATTCGATTTCCACGTGTTGGCTTTCAAGAAACGCCCCTTTCCGCTGATTGGTCAACCAAAGATCAACCCGTGCCGCTTTCCTCCGCTGCTGGAGGAAATAGTTTATTGATTATAAACTCAATCAAACCAGTGGTGTGTCAAAGAAGTAAGCTGATGGGTAATGTGGGTGCAGATGCGAGGTAACCTACCTCAATAATTCTGAAATAATCAGCTAATATTTCTCTAGCACATTGGTTGTCGTAGCCTATCCATGCCTATAGAGAAGAAAACCCTTTCTTGTCCCTGCAGCACGAACTTTGTCAAAGCATTAGTCTGGTTGTTTGATGAGAGAGAGTTTATTAAACACTTTAATAATCCGTCCAGCAGCGGAGGACTGTTATTCTGCACAGTCTGAGGAGACAGTGAAAGCGGCACGGGTTGATCTTTGGTTGACCAATCAGCGGAAAGGGGCGTTTCTTGAAAGCCAACACGTGAAAATATATAGAATATTCAAGCTTTTTATCCATATCCTATCCCTGAAACTAAACATTTAAAATCAAGCTGAATTCTTGTTTTTTAATCTTTCCGAAAAAACGAAAAATGAATAAATGAGCGGTTTTCAAAATTTTCAACTTGATATTAAATCGAAAAACGAATGGACGCAAAAGTAAACGGACCGACTACCAATACACCGAACGAATATTCGAATATTAGATTATTCTGGTCCAGCAATAGATTGGTCTACCGCTTACGGCATGAGTCGGAAACAAACGGCCATTACCAAATCTGAATTAAAGCACCGAATCTTCCTCTGCGCTTGATACACTGATACACAATTACGCAAACAAGCAAATTTACTTACATTAACGTAGGGTAATAAATACCATGATAATATATTGCTCATTGATAACTCATTTTAACAAATGAAAGCTTGTATATACACTGTAAAAAATTATTTAGAAAATAAGTGACCTGGTTGCCTTAAAATTTTGAGTTAATTGAAATTAAAATTTTGAGTTAATACAATGAACATTTTTTGAAATTCGACAATCTTTATTAAAAGAATATTAAAAGATTTTGTAAGCATATTGGGTAATAATGTGTGTCAGAGTCCTGCACGGGTCCATTTTTGGAGACCCGCCCCCGCCCGTACCCGCAAGGTTTAGCACCAGATCCGACCCGTGACCCGTGAAAATTTCAAAATTAAATCCGTACCCGCCCAGACCCGTTAATATTTGGCCCGTTACCCGACCCGTGCCCGCGATAAATCACACACGCTAAAACATTCAAATTAAAATGCTTTATTTTTTTATCCTACACCTCTCTCAACATCAACGTCATGAATGGGCTAATGAAACAGGCAAAAGTGCCTTTAGACTCGATAGCTGTGTACCAAAGTGAAGTGCGCGCACTTCGAAGGCCGCATTTGAAGTGCGATTACGTCATACCTGCACTACGAAGACTGTCCCAATGTGAAGGCTGCACCCTCTGAAGGCCGCATTTGAAGTGCGATTACGTCACAGCGGCACTAAGTAGGCTGTCCCAAAGTGAAAGCTGCACCTCTGAAGGCCGCATTTGAAGTGCGATTGCGTCACAGCGGTGCGACGAAGACTGCCGCAATTCATGAGCGACTTCAAAATGCGCCCTTCGTTTCTCAGGCAAAGGAAGGGTACAGCAGATGGGACCTTCCCATAACTTCGCAGCCTTCCCTATCCCAGAATTCATAGCACACTGGTGACTACAGGATTTGACTGGTCCGCATTCCCGCGGCACTCGATCAGATTCCAGTTAAAGACGGTAGCGGTCGGTAACTCAAGTGTAGCCTGGGTACTATTGAACACAACAGCGCAAGCGCTTGAAGTAAATAAAACGTTCAACGTTAGTGCATTCACACAGTTCCCTGCCCTGAGCAAGATGAACTTTAATTTCCCAATTTTTAAATGGTATTTATTTCTCAACCATTATCGCAAGAAGAATCAGTCCATTATCACCCTTTTCGCTGTTTCTTTTTTTCCCATACACTTTCTTTAAATAGCCTTCAAAATATAATCTGCAGGGCTGTATTTTCGTCCTGCTCCCGCTATTCCGCACTGCACCATTCCGCTCGCGCAAAATTCACTCCGTGCTCACCCGCTATAAATTATTTTATTCCCGACCCGACTGATCCAGCTAAATTTAGATTTTGTTTCCAGAATCTATCTTTTAAATTTCCCTTACAGAAAGAGAGACACTGGATAGGAATTGTCCGTGCAATCATTTATTTTTCTTACAGCCTAGGCTGTAGCCTATGTCAACACCGTAGCTAAAACAAATATCACAGAAAAATAGGCTAAATCAAATGTGACATCTGTCACTCAGAATTATAAGAAAAAATACAAACAAACGAAAACTGCTGACTTAGATGCTAAAATAAAGTTGTTTTTGAATGAATGAATGAATGAATGTTCACTGACGACGGTCAACGAAACATCGATCCTCCAAAGGCTGAATGCGTGGCCGACACAGAACAATTTAAATGGCTAGCTTATTATTTTTTATGCAAGTTATTTGTAAATTAAACGAACTGCTGTCTATTGTTCATTTTCGTTAACTTCAAACGTATAGGCTAAATTAAAGAGAAGTGGTTTTTCTATAGCCTAGCTATTGTTTATTTTTGTAATGCACGTTATAATTTGTAGCTACAATAAAGACATTTATGTTTATACATATATTTTCTTGTCATGTAATTTAAAATATGTAAATTAAAATAAATTGGTCTTTGAGCCTACGTATAGGCTTTTTACAACTATAGCCTATTTATAGACCAATAAAATAACTTAAGTTTAACATTAGAAACAACACATTTTTATTATCAGCCAAACCAGAAGAAAACACTTTTCAACACTTTCATTGCGCTGAGCGGGAGAAGCTGGAGCTGGACCGGGATGGGGAATAATGCACAATAGAGTGCATATTTCCACTGTCCAGCTTTGCGGGGCCGAATCGGTCGACGGCTGCATGGCATGCCGTAAAAAATGCATCTGAGATGATGAGTTGAATAAAAATAAGTAGGCCTACTTAAAAAAAAAAAACTTGGACGTATATAGGCTTAATGTTTAAAATATATTGTAACAGTTACATTTAACATAAGAAATAAACTGTTAACTAATATTTGCAATTTGACAATATTTAACCGGCTACATGTCAAAACCCAATAGAAAGCTCAAAAAAGTATATATATATATATATATATATATATATATATATATATATATATATATATATATATATATATATATATAGTAGTATATGCTCCATTTCTCTTTTTAAAATCTCCTCACGAACGTCCGCTGTCAGTTGTCAGAACCTGCTAGTCCATTAACGGCGCTTTGGTTCATTGTTGCCAAGTCTGGAATGGGGTTGCATTTAGGCTACTGTTGGTTTGGGTAGTTTGTAGCCTATAGTCCACAGGTTAAGTTGTCTTTACTTAAGCAATATTTCTACTGCCCGCGCCCCGCATTTTGGGATATTTTGGCCCATTCTGGCTGTGATTCCGATACTTTTGAATAACAATTGGAGGGGTTTTATTATTCAGACCTGGCAACCCTGCCCCTCGGTTCGCCCTTCATGCACTTCGTGCACTTTAAAGGCGTGGCCTAGTCTGGCCTTCGAAGTGCATGGCCTTGGAAGTGCGCACCCTTCACTTTGGGACACAGCTATTGTCAACAATTTCATATAGCTACTCGCCTCACCAGCATTACTTTTACTTCATCCATTGCTACTCCTGCAACGCTCGCTCCTTCTGCGCTACGAGAGGCATCAACTAAAGTTTCAATGTCGCAGTGGTGGTGACGTGATGGGTCAAATGGTATATCATTGTTGCGTGTATGTGTAATGGTAATTTGGACATAGAAATTGTAATAGCCTACAATATGTTGGATGGGGGAAGAAGGAGGCGGGAACCAGCGAACATTTAAAAGACTTTAACCAAACAAAACGAAAGTAACGTGAGTAGCCCTTCATGGACATCTCCCATGCGCACACGCATAATAAAACATAAACACAACTCAACGTCAAATCCAGGTCTGGTGATCTCTCGTCCTTATATGCTTCCGAGCTCCCTCAGAGGACTCGAGACCGGTGTGGCTCGCAGGTGACGCTCATTCACAATCACGCCCTGGTCTCTCTCTCTCTCGCTCTCGCGTTCACTTTGCCACAGAAATATTGCACATATTTTTCATCCGCCCATCCGCGCTACTACCCGCCCGCACAGAGTTAATTATCCGCCCGCATCCCCGCCCGTGAATTTTATAAATGTCATAATCCACCCGTTTTAGCCACTTTTATGACCCGTTGCAGGACTCTGATGTGTGTGTTATTTCTGATTACGCAGTGAAACATGCCAAATTGTGCATTTTTCATGCTTTATCACATTTTTTGTGTGGTTCAGATTCAAAAATATTTTGAGTTTCTATGTATTAAACTAATTTCCTTCATTGTATCAACTCAAATTTTTAATTTCAATAAACTCCCAATTTTAAGGCAACCAGGTTACTTACTTTTTTAAGTTAAACCAACAAAAAACCACCACAAATTTTTACAGTGTAGTAGCATAAAGCCACATAAAGCTCAATATAATTGTCTGATTGTAAATGTATACACTTTTAGTTCTGCTAGGGATCATTTTTGGAGATAAAAGGATGTACATTATTGAAATACTGAAACAAAGCAGCTGATGTTTCATGAAGCATACGGTGGCAATCTTTTTTTTACAAAGCTTTGCGTGGTTCTTTTTTTGTTTAGTTTTTTTGTGTGTGTGCCAGAAATAACACAATATGGGAATGTAGGGCTCAAAATGAGAGACCGCCTGAAAATAGGGCGTTTTTTACACCCCTTGAGACTAAATCTCTCTCTCTCTCTCTGTCTGTATATGTTCTCTCTCTCTCTCTCGTTTGCTGTTAGTATTGACCGTAATCCCGGTTCCACCTCCTGAACTCCAGCGCTATAAACTTCACAGAGAAATATCTCAACACAATTACACAGCACACAATTGATTCATGGAGCAATAACATGTGCATCTCTCTTCAGGTCTCCCTCTGAATTGAGAGAAAAAGCATCATGAGTGACTCTCCAGTTATGAAGAGTACTTTTCACTAGCATTGAGAAGTCTGATTCATTTTTGTGAATCGATTCATTCAAATGGTTTGTTTGAATCAGTTATTCATCTATTCATTTATACATCTATTCACTTCAGCTGTGTGAATATCATACATGTGAGACATATATAGTGAGAATATGTAGGCCATACTTGAAGAGGAAAAATATCAACATCTGCACCAAATTGCATTTTTTTTTTGTTGCAATATTTATATGAAATAAAAGTAAGATGACATTCTGATAGCTTGTAATGTACATTGATGAGATTTTTATAACAGACTACTGTATATACAATGCATATACATATCGGTTGTTTGTTACTCTATATAGGCCAATATTATAACTTAGTAAGATGATATTTAAATGCTTACTTTAAATGCAAATCAACCTAAATAATATATTAACAACCTAAGATATATTATTGGCCTATATAGAGTAACAAACGATATGTATATGCATTTTATATACAGTAAGTAGTCTGTTTTTACTTTATAAAAATTATACCATTTACTTTATAAAATCAGAGCAGATGTCACAGCAAAAAGTCACTTAAACAACGAGCTGAAGGTGGCCATTTTTCACAATTATACTAAAAGGTCTTTTACAGCTTTAGGGCCCTATTTTAACGATCTGAAACGCAAGTGTCAAAGCACGAAGCTCAAGTAACTTTGTGGGCGGGTCTCTGCGCTGTTGCTATTTTCCCGGCGGGATAAATGGCTCTTGCGCCCGGCGCAAATCTAAAAGGGTTTGGTCTGAAGTAGCTTCATTATTCATAGGTGTGGTTTGGGCGTAACGTGAATAAACCAATCAGAGCGTCGTCCAACATTCCCTTTAAAAGCAGGTGCGCAAGTTCCATTATGGATTGCTATTATTATGGCGTATTTACCAGGCGCACTCCAGGAGCGGTTTACAGCCGAGGAGACTGATGTTCTTGTAAGAGCAGTGAAAGACAGAGAAGTTGTGTTGTATGGGGATGGAGAAACCCACCCAAAATAGCGTCGGTTAAACAGGCGTGGGAGGAAATAGCCACCATTTTTTCACATCTTCGTGGCACACCACAATGATTTCCGTCATCTCATGTGTTAATATTTTTTTAGTGTAACAATTTATGATTTGCAAAAATAACTGTTGCATCTGTGTAGATCACATGAGCAAAGTGTATGCGCGTTGTGCACGCTATACATTATGGTCAAGCATGCGCCCTTAAAATAGCATAATGAACAACGCGCCACTGACTTTAGACTAGGGTTTTTCTGGTCAGTGGCGCAACTGTTTAATGGAACAGCAAAATAGCTCCAGGGATTATTTGCGCCGGAACACGCCTCCTTTTTTGCGCTGAACCGCCCAGGGAGCGCAAGTTCATTCACTAGTTTAGCGACGTGCTTCTGTGGAGGGAAAAGCGCGCTTTGCGCGGGTGCAAAATAGGAATGACACATGCGTCGGTGTACAAAGTCAATTGCGCTGGGTGCAAGATAGGGCCCTTAGAGTTTTAAACACTTGGTGTAAAATAAGCTGTAAAAAAGCAGTTAAAAACACTGTAAAAAAGATAAAAATTATACTTATTTTGCCTTTTGCTATCGGTAGAGCTGAGCAATGACACTGATAAAGCTCTCAACCCTCACATATTGTGACCTCAGGTCAGTAGTCCTGGTCATGGATGTCAATTACTGTGCAATTAGATGGCCAAAGACTCACCTGAGGAAGACCATGAAGTTTCCCATCACACAGCAGTGTCCTCTAACCCTGTGGGGCTCGAATACGAGCTGTGTGTATGTGTGTGTGTGTGTGTGTGTGCGTGTGCGTGTGTGTGTGTGTGTGTGTGTGTGTGTGTGTGTGTGTGTGTGTGTGTGTGTGTGTGTGTGTGTGTGTGTGTGTGTGTGTGTGTGTGTGTGTGTGTGTGTGTGTGTGAGCAGAACCTCTGCCCTGCTCCACACTCTTCCCATTAATATTTAATTCAGCACCTTGTCTTGACCTCTGTCTCAGGACACCGTTCACCATTCACCGCGGATGAGATGACTTCTCACTAACTGCCAAAAACAAGCCCTTCATGTGATGAATGTGCACACTGGACTGAAGTTTACTTGATTTTTCCATACTCCATTTTTTATTTTTTAGAAAAAATCATGATGACTTGTGAGGAGTATTGGTAACTCAAGTTAAGTACTTAGTTCAGCCAACTGAACTTTAAGTTCACTGAACTCAAGTTAAACTTGACATAGAAGTACAATGAACTCAAATCGTTTTCTTAACATGATTAGCCTTTAGTTACCTCAACTAACTCATAGTAAGTTTTAAAAGTATTGGGACACCCCTCCAAATCATTGAATTCAGTTGTTCTAATCACTCCGATGGCCACAGGTGTATAAAATCAAACTCCTAGGCATGCAGACGCTTCTACAAACATTTGTGAAAGAATGGGGCGCTCTCAGTTAACTCAAGTGTGGTACCGTGATACGTTGCCACCTGTGCAATCAAGTCCATTCATGAAATTTCATCACTACTAAATATTCCACTCTCAACTGTTAGTGGTATTATAACAAAGTGGAAGCAATTGGGAACAACAGCAACTCAGCCTTGAAGTGGTTGGCCACATAAAATCACAGAGTGGGGTCAGCGCATGCTGAGGTTCACAGTGCACAGACATCACCAACTTTCTGCAGTCAATAGCTCCAGAGCTCCAAACTCCATGTGGCCTTCAGATTAGCTCAAGAACAGTCTGTAGAGAGCTTCATGGAATGGGTTTCCATGGCCGAGCAGCTCATCCAAGCCTTACATCAACAAGTGCAAAGCAAAGAGTGGGATGCAGTGGAGTAATGCACGCCACCACTGGACTCTAGAGCAGAGGAGACGTGTTCTCTGGAGTGACCAATAACACTAATCTGTCTTGCAATCTGATGGACGAGTCTGGACTTGACGGTTACCAGGAGAACGGTACTTGCCTGATGGCATTGTGGCACGTGTATGGTATGGGTTTGTTTTTTTAGGGGTTGGCCCATTAGTTGCTGTGAAATTAACTCTTAATGTTTCAGCATACAAGACATTTTGGATAATTTCATACTCCCAAATTTGTGGGAACAGTTTGGGGATAGCCCCTTCCTGTTCCAACATGACAAAGCGTTGTTCTATAAAGACATGGATGAGCAAGTTTTAGTTTGGAGGAACTTGACTCGCCTGAGTCCTGACCTGAACCCGATTGAACACCTTTGGGATGAATTAGAGCGGAGACTGAGAGCCAGACCTTCTCGTCCAACATCAGTGCCTGACCTCACAAATGCTCTTCTAGAAGAATGGTCGTAAATTCCCATAAACACACTCCTAAACCTTGTGGAAAGCCTTCCCAGAAGAGTTGAAGCTGTGGGCCAATTCCATATTAAACCCTACGGATTAAGAATGGGATATCATGTGGCAGGCGTCCTAAAATTTTCGCCATTTTGTTGACTTGTTGACATTTACACTTACAAGCAATTTTAACAAGGACATGGACCATGTCCGTGTGTCGCCTATCAATGACATCATACCCGCGTTACACTCATCTCCTCATTCCACTCCAATGGCTTTCGGCCCCACCCTGCTTCACACTACATTAACATTAATACATTTTAAATACATTAGCAGTGTTGGGCAAGCTACTTGGAAAATGTAGTGAGCTAAGCTACCAGTTACTCTACATTAAATTAAGCTTCACTACACTGAAGCTAACCCCCTGGGAAATGTAGCAAGCTAAGCTACAGCAAATTGGCAATAGCAGTTTACTACATCTAAGCTACTTTTAATTCATTTAATTTGATATTGAACCAACTTCTTTCCAATCAATGCTATCTCAGTGATCAATAAAATGAAAGCAGATAGAGTGATCAATAAAATAAAAGCAGATAGACAGGCATACATTTTCAGTTATTCAAAAACTGTCCGAAATCATTTTGGCAACAAAAACATGTCATCCATAATGTTAAGGTGTAGAGAGTGTGTGTATGTTCATCTGTATGTGTATGATATGCATACGCACCTGTGTTTGCATTTATGCTCAATTAAGATTTGGGCAGGACAAACTGTAAGTTAATTTACAACTCAATTCATCTCAAAGTACAGTAGCAAAATAATTAAGAACTGCTCCAAACAGTACCAACATGGCAAAAAACAAAACATGGAGCCTATATTGTGTGTGTGTGTGTGTGTGTGTGTGTGTGTGTGTGTGTGTGTGTGTGTGTGTGTGTGTGTGTGTGTGTGTGTGTGTGTGTGTGTGTGTGTGTGTGTGTGTGTGTGTGTGTGTGTGTGTGTGTGTGTGTGTGTGTGTGTGTGTGTGCGTATCTCAGTGGAAACAATTCATTTATTCATTTATTCATATCAAGAGGTGGCCAGGCTGGACCCCGATGCTTTTAACAAGAGGTGTTTATTCAAGCGACACAATAGATTATTTTCAAACTTTGTTTGAAAAGTCGGTTTCTCTTTTGTCGCCATAGGCGATGCGCGTGCAACAGCAAAACTGAGCGCTCGGAAACAAACGTCATCTGGATAATGCGAGTGTGCACGCACTGAACCAGTCTTTCCACGCTCACTGCCAAATGAGGACTTTGAAAGGCTCGCGCGCGCACCTGTGCGCGCCTGCGCGAGGCAGAAAGGAACGTAGAAAGTGAAGTAAATCCGGGACTACCAGTTGTGTTTCCAATTTGAGCTTGATCTTCAGAAATGCATGTATTAGCTCATCCATGAACATGATTTCTCCTCGAGTCCCGTTGGATTCTCTTTGTGAAGTCAACAGGTCCCGTGATGGAAAATCAAGGTTTCATCAAGCTACGACTTTTTGTATAAGTGACCTCTAGTGGTGAATAATTACATATTGTTGCTTTAAGGCAGAGATGCCCAAACTAGGGCCCGCGGGCCAAAGTTGGCCCGTGGTAACCTTTGATTTGGCCCACCGAGGTCCGAGAGAGAGAGCCTACATTTTGAAATGATAAACGCTCAAACATTATAATAAGCATGCATGTTTATTTTCCGTCAGTGAAACAACTCACTGCAGCCTGTAAAACAATTAAACAATTATCAGTAAATAATGGTAACCCAAAGAGTATAAGAAAATTAATTATTAGTTAAAAAAAGATTTGTAGATAGATTCCTAGCCTTTTCCCCCTTAAAGATGCGTCCTATGCCGGTCTGCGCTTTGAGATGAATGTGGGACATGAGCTGGATAGACACCTTTTCTAATATCTTTGTCTTCATGATGTTGCAAAGCAACACTTGTTGTAAAAGGGCTGAAGAGTGAATTTTATCTT
This sequence comes from Pseudorasbora parva, assembly GCF_024679245.1. Lineage (NCBI taxonomy): Eukaryota > Metazoa > Chordata > Actinopteri > Cypriniformes > Gobionidae > Pseudorasbora > Pseudorasbora parva. Next base: position 12,252,540 of record NC_090173.1, on the reverse strand, counting down.
CCACAGGGCCAAGACATTTAGGCTATGTTTGATTATGCACCGCTAGAAAAAGCGAAAGTAAAACCGCTGGGTGCACGTGAACTGCGCTATTCAAATAAACTTGACGCGCCTCAAGTCTAATAACAAGCACAAACATAAAATTTAATAAAATAAAATTTGTCAAAAGGTATTCGTCATACAGTCTTTACCATAGATGTGAATGGGTATAATATACTTAATTATACGCAAACGAAAGGAAGAAGCATTAATATTTTCCTGTGAAAATGAGTGCGACGCGAGTGAAGATTTGAGAAAAGAAACCAGATGTCCATCAAATCGGGTGACCAGAACGCAAAACAGAATTAAAAAGCTGGCAGATCTTAAATTGGGCTCAGCCCACCTCTCTCATCCAGGGCTGCAATGTTACATCTGCGAATTTATTTCCTTTTTAAACAAAGTTTTGTGCTTTTACTCCTGTGGTAATATTCACGTAAAACAGCATTCACATACCAAACACTGGGTTAATGACGAAGATAGAGCTTTAAGTAGAAAATAGTTTTTATGTAAAGAGATAAATTAAAATAAAAAGTGCACAACTCTTCTTAAGTGGAAGGAAGCTACCTTTTTTCCCCATCACGTGGAAACTTGTGCGGGTGAGTCCTTATTTGGGTTAATAAAATAATGAAATTATAGTTTTTAAGTAGAAAATAGTATTTATGTAAAGAGATATAATTTACTATACTCTGTATTTTATCTTTTTATAAAAATAAAAATAAACGACGATATCATCGTCCATTGCGATGTTTTACTGTAAACATTGTCAACTGCCAATTTAGGGGATATCGCCCAACCCTATTTGCAAACAGTCTCTTCCTTTTTTAAAAGAGTAAAATATCCGTCAACATTATGAATCTGGATCATTGTGTATTTGACATTGAACCGTATTTTACATTGAACACTTGGGGATTGTTGCCCATTTAATTGGTCATTAAAATGCAACACTTTACAAATAAAACTGCATTAGTTAATCAGATTACATTTGTTTTATATTTATTGTAAACATTATGAAATGAATAAACCCATAGCAACTTTAATGTAGGCCTAATACAGTTTGATTTATGATTTTTTTTTAAATTACTTTCGGCCCACGTCTCTCAATCAAGTTTGATTTTTGGCCCTTCATAGGAAAAAGTTTGGGCACCCCTGCTTTAAGGAATCGGGTTTGCTACAGTTTTCTAAGTAAAGTAAACTAATTACATTTTACAGAGTACTGTTTTAAAGATCTATTTGATTTACATTAAAAACATCAGAATTTCATCTTATGTTTATATAAATATCAGCAACTGCACCAACTTGGATATTTTTGCTCGGCCTCTGAATAAAACTGAGGTGTTTTTTCCTCCTTTAGAATATGGACAAAATTATACATTTTGAGATTTTCGGTCTATTTTGCTTCCAGATTAGTGGAAAGAAAAAAAAATCTGATATGCACATTTACTTGTATTGCTTTTTGTCACTATATGGAGCAAAGTAGGATTGCTCCATATTTATAGCCAAGTCGATAAAATTGTAATTTAATAGTCTCTAAAATACTTTTAAATAGGCTAGATAGCCAGAGCACTTCACTTGACCCTAAAGTTTTATCAACGCTGTCAAGTGCTGCTTTTTCCGGATTACTTGCATCTGTAGATTTCAAATACAATACCTATCTTTAAAGGCTGAGAGTTTTCTTTTTCTCCACTTCAGCATCACATAGTTTTATTCCTGTCTATATTCTGAAGGTGTTTACTGAGGGGTTAGTTTAGATTTCATTCAACTGGTTTTATTCCTAAAAAACATGGTGGACATGTAATATTTCCTGGCTGCTAACAGTATTTTCTGATTTATGAAGTGATAAAAAGAGATGTCCAATCTCTAGTCTGTGAAAATCTTTAACCTGTCAACAAATTGAAACAAGATTTTGAACCTGGTTTATCCAGTGTTCAGATTTATGTCCTGGGAATGTATGCGAACAAGCGCATATATAAATAGACAACGCCTCATTTTGCATGTTTACACATAACATTTCAGAAAATGTGAAAGGCCTACTAAACAATAGTCTTTATGTCCTGTGATTAATTAACTTGAGAATAGATGGGGATGTGTATTAGTTAACCATGTTTTCAGTTAAGTTTATCACCCTTTTCATCTGGGGTGTCTTGCCTGAACCCCGAAGAAAGGTAGAACATACTCGTCAGTGTAATTTCTGTCACGGTCGGGCTGGATGATTATTTCCAATGGAAGTCAGATCACTTCTTAATAAAGCTACAGCTTTTTCAGGGACATGCCTTGGTTGTTTTTAACTTCTGTGTTTAAATTTGCGATGTGTTTTCATGTAATAACACTTGCTGTGTGTCTGTGTCTGCAGGGCATTATGGGAAAGAAAACTTCCGCAGTGGTCAGGACATGCACAACTTCATCTCCTCTGGTTTTGTGACACTCGGCAGGGGTCATCTGAAAGGTAAGCACCTCGTATAACGCTGGCTCAGAAAAGTCAACCTGACAATCTCGAGCATCGTTTGAGCAAGTTTTTAAAAAAATAAGGCACTTTTTAAGTTTCCAAACACTTTTTAGGCCACTGTCTCTTTACTGCATTATTATTTATATAATATATTAATATTTTAGTATTATTTATACTATATTAGAGAATTTATTCATATTTTTAATTCACTTTTAATTGTATGGTTTCAGCTTTATTTTGTTTTAAAATTAGCTTTTGTTTCTCTTACTTTAAAAAAAAAAGTTTTATTTCATTGATTGGATTTTTTTATTTTATAGATTTTTTTTATTTTATTTTTATTTTTATTTTATTTTAATTTATTTTTTTGTAATTTTAGTACTTCAACCAGTGTTATTTTAGTATCATGGATATAATATATTGTTTATAAATATTTTGATATGTTTATTTTTATATTATCCATACATTTTTATTATAATATTATTTTATATTATAATACATTTAATTTGAGTAAAATGTTTACAATTTAATCCTTTTTTTAAATGTCTATATAGTTTATTTATATAGATTTTTTTTAATTTGTATTACATTTTTAGTTTTAGTTATTAAACTAAATGCAAACAAGAAATGCTGCTACAAAAAGTTTATTTTTATATTATTATTATTATTATTATTATTATTATTATTATTATTATTATTATTATTATTATTATTATTATTATATTTTAAGGTCAGTTGATGTTTATTTTATTTGAAGTAATGAATACGTTTCTTTGTGGTTGTATTTATTTTTATTTTTAGTTAACAATAACAAACTTATTTCAGTAAGCCATGGATCATTTCTAGTTTTTTTCAAGGTTTGGGTTATTTCAATGTAATATTTAGAGTATTTTATTTTCAGCTTTATTTGAAGTAATTTTGTTTAAACAAACGACACATTCAATATTATTTAAACACAATTTTAAATGCGTAATACATCTTGAAATGAATTTTTTTTTTATTACTAATAAGGATCTTCCCTTTTAAATCACTCAACTCAAAAAAAAAAACTGCACGAGTGATGAAAAAGCCCCCAAATGTCTAGTTGTGTTTCATTTGTCGAGAGCGTGTCCTATGGGGAGATTGAGCTGTTGACAGTGCAATAATGACGTTTCCTAAAGCTAATTAACAGAGGAAGCTTGTCGGAAAGAAAACAGCTGCCAAGCGTCTGCGGCCTCGTCTCCGCTCCTCATTGTCTCTCCTGAGTGAATCACTGCGGCCCACATAATGCAGCGTAATCACCGCGCCACGGGCCGATTGTTAACGCTGCAACAACATAATCCACCGGCTCCCACATTCATAAGCAGTAACATTTAGATTAATGACCAGCTGAGGAATATCTATGACATCAGCGCTCTTACCTATGACATCACACATCACACGGAATGACTGCTGTTGTTGTTTTGACACAAAATAACCACTTTGGTTTCCTCGGCAGCTATAGAATGTCAGTTTGTTGAATCATCTTTTGATTGAGCCAATGGTGTGTCACTATTGGGAGATTTCTCGGTGTGTGATTCAGATGTGACTGGAAAAGTGGATGAAGTTAATGCGCCCACACGCTACGCTTCCTCAAGGTGAAAGAGTTTAATAAGTTGCTTAAGTATTTTTTTGCTTATTCAACTTCGCTCGGAAGCCCTGCGGTTCATGCAAATTGGCCTTAATCTTCACCCTGTTTAATTCCACCTGATTGAATTTCTTTATAGATTCTCTCCGGAGGCGACGGAGGGCTTGCCCGCTCTATCTGCTCCTCAAACTGAGCCTCTTAGAGTCTACATGAAATCAAACCGTCAGCCTCTTTGCTTTCTTAATACATATTCTTGATTCATCAGTGCACACTTTTGTCGGACCACTAAAGAACGCAACACACACGTCTCGCGGACATCCTGTAGAATTCAACCAGATGAAAAATCAAGTCAGATGAAAATTTAAAATCGGATGAAAACTTCGAAACATCTGAAGTATTTTTCAGAAACGTGTGTCAAATGCATCAGACGTTCAGCCAACGGTCCGTGGATGTGAAGTCTGAGGCTGAGATTACCTGAAGGTGTGCTGTGGTATCTGGCACCATGATGTTAGCAGCAGATCCTAGCAGATCCTCCTGCATTTTGCATGGTAAGGCCTCCATGGATCGGACTTGTTTGTTCAGCACACCACACAGATGCTCGATTGGATTGAGATCTGGGGAAGTTAGAGGCCAAGTCAACACCTCTGACTCATTGCTGTGCTCCTCAAACCATTCCTGAAGCATTTGTGCTTTGTGTCTGGAGCACTATCCTGCTGAAAGAGCCACAGCCACCAGAATACCGTCTCCATGAAAGGCTGCACATGGTCTGCAACAATGCTTAGGTAGGTGGAGCGTGTCAAAGTAACATCCACATGGATGGCAGGACTCCCAGCAGAAGGTTTCCCAGCAGAACATTGCCCAAATCATCACACTGCCTCCGCCGGCTGGCCTTCTTCCCATAGTGCATCCTGGGGCCATGTGTTCCCCAGGTAAGCGACACACACACATCCACGTGATGTAAAAGAAAACGTGATTCATCAGACCAGGCCGCCTTCTTCCATTGCTCCGTGGTCCAGTTCTGATGCACACGTGCCACTGTTGGTGCTTTCGGCAGGGTCAGGGGTCAGCATGGGCACCCTGACTGGTCTGCGGCTATGCCGCCCCATACGCAACAAACTGATGCTCTGTGTATTCTGACACCTTTCTATCAGAACCAGCATTAACTTCTTGAGCAGTTTGAGCTCCAGTAGCTCGTCTGTTTGATCGGACCACACGGGCCAGCCTTCGCTCCGCACGTGCATCAATGAGCCTTGGCCGCCCATGACCCTGTGGCCGGTTCACCACTGTTCCTTCCTTGGAGCACTTTTGACAGATACTGACCACTGGCTCATGTGCATAACGTCACCATTTTCACAAATGTGCAGTATTGTTGTTTACATGGAGACAATAACGGTATTGCTTGCAAAAGATATACATTTATAACCCGTTCTCAAAAATGTCTGTTTTCATTCCCCCAAAATGCCGGCCTAAACACATAAAACGTTTCTGGTTTTAGTTGTTGTGTGAGCAGCCTCTTTTTTTTTTTTTACTTCAACTTACACTTATCAGTTAGTTACTAAAGGAACATTTCTAAGTTTTAGTTTTAATATTTCCATTTTTTTGTATTATTGTTGTTATAAAAGCTTTATTTCAAGTAACAAAAATATTATTTTATAAGTGTTTATATTGATATTAAGGAGCATTTGACGTTCACAGAGTGTGAAGTTCTCTGTTTGTATGACGTGTCTTAATGTGTGTGTGTGTGTGTGTGTGTGTGTGTGTGTGTGTGTGTGTGTGTGTGTGTGTGTGTGTGTGTGTGTGTGTGTGTGTGTGTGTGTGTGTGTTTGTTTCTGCAGCGCAGCACTCCGTCGACGATCTCGGGCAGCTGTCGTGGCAGGGCGAGCTGGACGTTCCTCTGTCGTACAGTATGTATCGTGCTTCATTTCCATTCACACATGTTAAACACAACACGCGTGTTCCTGGTGCTCGCGGATGACCTTTTGTGTTCTGGGGTCCAACCGCCGTTTGGATGTTCTGGAATCTGTTAGAAGCCAAGAAACAACCGTGTGCTAAATTCCTCTTCTCACTTCTAGCGAAAATGTCCTAATATCATGCTACATTAAGCAAGTTAATTAGAATTAAGCCATTTTAGTGCATCTTTACAAATTCAAGGACAGAATGTCTAATGTTGTATTCTTTTTTAATTTATATTATATTATATTATATTAATTATATGATATATATTATATACTGTCAAATTTGCTCTCTGTGAGAGTTTTTAATGTTTTTAAAAGAAGCCTTTATTTGTTTGATCAAAAAATACAGTAAAAACTGTAATATTGTGATATATTATTACACTCTATGTGAATATATGTTAAAATGTAATTATTTCTGAGATCAAAACTGAATTTTCAGCATCATTTCTCCAGTCTTCAGTGTCACATGATCCTTCAGAAATCACTCTAATATGAGGATTTGATGCACTGATTACTATAAATGTTGAAAACAGAAATTATTATCATTTTTGATTATTATCTATATTCATGATATAGATAATATCCCCCCGCCCAAGTTTAAAAGAGCAGCATTTATTTGATATGGAAATCTTTTGTAACCCTTATAACATTATAGACATTTTAAATACTGTCAAATTTAATGCGTTTGTGATAGATAACAATCTTTTTATAGATCTTTCTGATCCTAAATTTTTGCATCATTTTTTAGCATTTTCTGCTAGTTTTTAGACCTTTAATATTTATGCTAGTTTTCCTCATTTTTTAAATCAAGCATTAACAATATGGCTTTGCTCGATATGAAGACATTATTGCTATATTTATGTATTTCTGTGGGGCTTTTTTTGGGGGGGGGGGGGTCGCAGTGTTCTGTCGTATGTCAATTCAAAGAAAGATTCGAGGTTTGCTCAACTTAATGTTGGGTTGTGTGCTTTTGTGTCATATGAGGATATGTTTCGACGTATACAGTATGTGACATATATAACAATTTATAGTTTAATAGTTTAATGTAGGTGTTTACACAGGGTAAACAGTGTTTGTGATGAGCAGTTCTGGTTTAATGTGCTCCCTTGTGCTTCATATAAATGAACTTTTTGATTCATTCCACCTCCTATACCAGAAAGAAGTGAGTGTAGAGTTGGTTCATTTCTAGCCGTTTTCCCAGTACAGTATCTCTAGGTTATTAATGACTGTTGTTGCGGATTTCTCCTCGCTGTTACCATGGTGATCCTTTTAACCACTGTGCCATATAACTCTAGAACAACGTTTGGCTTTAAACCAGCTTAAATCCCTCTTTGTAGAAACACTGGGATTATTCAGATGAACTGCACTAATTAGAGCTTTAATTATACAGTGAACTTTCAACACACATTAGTGCTCTTTGCAAAAGTAAGCATTGCCATTACTATTGCTCATGTTCAGAGTCGGTGATTATGATAAGTATCGTTTATGCTACAAACTGTTGTTGGGGAAGCACTGAATGCAATTTTGACTTTACACTATGTTCTTATTTAGTTTATGCATACATCAAATATAATGTGCATAATCGCTTTCATGGAGTGTGTGTATAACTCTTTGTGGATGTTAAAGGTCTGGAAAGTTTCATGGATCAAAACACTGCCAAAATGAATAATTCCAGTCTTACTTCCTGCACAAACCTACAGCATTGGCTAATTTGACGGTCAAACACTGTCGTTGTAGATGATACTGGAAGAGTTTTTTTCTTGTTTTCTGTGTTGTTAAAGCAAATTCACTTCGATGCACTTCAAAAGATAGGGGTTCGAGCTTGTGCTAATATGGTGAAACTCACTACATTGTTACTGTTTGTGTTACTGTGTATCAAGTGCTGAAATTCAGTTATGGTAATGGACGTGTGGTTTACCAACACACGCTGTCCAATCACAACAAACTGTGTCATCTGACCAATCAGAGCAGAGTGGATCAATCACAACAGACTGGGCCATCTGACCAATCAGAGCCGAGTAGATCAATCACAACAGACTGAGCCATCTGACCAATCAGAGCAGAGGAGATCAATCACAACAGACTGAGCCATCTGACCAATCAGAGCAGAGTAGATCAAACACAACAGACTGAGTCATCTGACCAATCAGAGCAGAGGAGATCAATCACAACAGACTGAGCCATCTGACCAATCAGAGCAGAGTAGATCAATCACAACAGACTGAGCCATCTGACCAATCAGAGCAGAGGAGATCAATCACAACAGACTGAGCCATCTGACCAATCAGAGCAGAGTAGATCAATCACAACAGACTGAGCCATCTGACCAATCAGAGCAGAGGAGATCAATCACAACAGACTGAGCCATCTGACCAATCAGAGCAGAGTAGATCAATCACAACAGACTGAGCCATCTGACCAATCAGAGCAGAGTAGATCAATCACAACAGACTGAGTCATCTGACCAATCAGAGCAGAGTAGACCAATCACAACAGACTGGGCCATCTGACCAATCAGAGCAGAGTAGATCAATCACAACAGACTGGGCCATCTGACCAATCAGAGCAGAGGAGATCAATCACAACAGACTGAGTCATCTGACCAATCAGAGCAGAGTAGATCAATCACAACAGACTGAGCCATCTGACCAATCAGAGCAGAGGAGATCAATCACAACAGACTGAGTCATCTGACCAATCAGAGCAGAGGAGATCAATCACAACAGACTGAGTCATCTGACCAATCAGAGCAGAGTAGATCAAACACAACAGACTGAGTCATCTGACCAATCAGAGCAGAGTAGATCAATCACAACAGACTGAGCCATCTGACCAATCAGAGCGGAGTAGATCAATCACAACAGACTGAGCCATCTGACCAATCAGAGCAGAGTAGAGGAGGGGTTTAAAGAGACCTAACTGTTTCAGACACAGTGAGAAAAGAGCGAATGCTGCAATATATAATATGAGAAAATGTTTTTTGACCTTGGATGCATGTAGGAGACCTAAAAATATTCCTATTATTATTCATTTTTTAACTTATTTCAGATCAAATGTATTTTAATTCCAGTGACTGGTTTTGCTTTTAGTTACCTATAATAACCCTGGCATGCATTTCAGGCCACAGGAGTCCCGTTGGTGCTGTCAGCGCTAATAGACTGTTTTACGGCGGCTGTGTTGTGTTTTAATTTCTCTGGTAGACGCATCACGCCCGTCCGCAAGGACCCTGAGTGTAATCGCAGCAGATTTCCAGCGGCGAGGCAATATCTCTGGCAGTATTTCAGCTCTGATGCTATCAGCGTCAGTAGTCCCACACCTGTTTTGACGTCCAAACAGAGTCTGGCGTTTCGGAGATCAGTGCCAAGGACCGGTCAGATCCACTTAGACGTCAGACAGAAACAGCTGCCAGTCATGATGAACGGCAGACCGCTATGGCAATGTGACCGGCAGGCTTTGTGTAAAGTCCTTTAACCTTGCCTGACCTCGTAATACCGCTCACATCAGTCATCTGTGGTGAAGGCAGCGCTCTGTAATTTGAAACGTCTTAACAATTTACACATCAAACGCATACGCCGTTAAACTCCACGAACGCCATTAAACTCTTAACCCCGAACACTTCCAAAAACATTACTTAAGCAAACTAAAGCATTTCCCAGAGTCCTGGTTAAGAGTTTTCATTTTCTTGCCTATACGTGATGTAACGTATAAACACTAAAGTTTTCTACACTGAAAAAAACACCATTTAATTGTGTACATCGGTCCCACGTGAAACAATTAAGTTAAGCAAAACATAATTTGTTCATGTAACTTCAACATCATGGAATAAATACATTTTAAGTGCTCCAATTAAGTCGTTTCAAATTGATTTTTATATGGCTCCCTGACATGATTCATTCATCGGCTTCGGTTTCATATATTTTAATGTTACACAACTGAATTATAATACTGCAGTAACTAGTTCACAAACTTTAAGCTAGTAATAGCACACATTAGCATTAAATGCTAAGCATTAAAAGCTCCTTCAGCAAAGCCGTTATGACATTAATTGGTTTAGTCCACAGCCGAAGCAAATTCTCCACAATGGTAACCCACTGTCATTTAAATTGTTCTAATAAATCCAACATAATTGAATATTAAACACTATAAAACACAATCAAGTCTCCCCATTTCTCACCTTGCTCAAAAAAAAAAAAAAAAAAAAAACATAAAATAACACTTTTACATATAACAACACTCTAAAAAATGCTGGGTTAAAAACAACCCAAGTTGGGTTGAAAATGCACCGACCCAACAATTGAGTTGTTTTAACCCAGTGGTTGAGTTGTTTTAACCCAGTGGTTGAGTTGTTTTAACCCAGTGGTTGAGTTGTTTTAACCCAGTGGTTGAGTTGTTTTAACCCAGTGGTTGAGTTGTTTTAACCCAGTGGTTGAGTTGTTTTAACCCAATGGTTGAGTTGTTTTAACCCAATGGTTGAGTTGTTTTAACCCAGTGGTTGAGTTGTTTTAACCCAGTGGTTGAGTTGTTTTAACCCAGTGGTTGAGTTGTTTTAACCCAATGGTTGAGTTGTTTTAACCCAATGGTTGAGTTGTTTTAACCCAATGGTTGAGTTTTTTTAACCCAATGGTTGAGTTGTTTTAACCCAGTGGTTGAGTTGTTTTAACCCAGTGGTTGAGTTGTTTTAACCCAATGGTTGAGTTGTTTTAACCCAATGGTTGAGTTGTTTTAACCCAATGGTTGAGTTGTTTTAACCCAGTGGTTGAGTTGTTTTAACCCAGTGGTTGAGTTGTTTTAACCCAGTGGTTGAGTTGTTTTAACCCAGTGGTTGGGTTAAATGTTGCTTAAGACAACCCAATTGCTGGGTAAGAACAACTCAACCATTGGGTTAAAACAACCCAATTGTTGGGTCGGTGCGTTTTCAACCCAACTTGGGTTGTTTTTAACCCAGCATTTTTTAGAGTGAACATTTACTTGATTTAGCCATATGCAAAGCATGCTGGGAAATAACAAGCCCCGCCCAGTTTCAAATCATTCATGTAACACAACACAAACAGATTAAGTTTGACTTCAATTTGACTTGTATTTAAGTGGAATTAACACAATCAAATTAAGTTAGGACAATATGTATAGCAATTGTGTTGCTTTAGCTCATTTAAATCAAGCAATTTGAACAAGCAGTAAAAAGCTTTTTTTTTGTTCAGTTCCACTTTAAGGAATGAATTGATGAACGCTCAACTCTTCTGATGTCCTGCTGAGTAAATAACACACTTAATGTCTCTGAAGTAGAAACAATTAGCACATCTAAACGTTTGCAATGCGTTGCAATGTTATTTTCATGGTAAGAAGGTGTCAAAGCACATCTCCCTGTCTGTGTTCATGTACATGCCTGCTTTAGTTAGAGTGGCAAACCGGGGGTCGTACCATAAATGTTTCTCCCTGAAGTCCTCTTATTATGCTAAATGGGTTTTAACCCACAGTTTTGAACCCCTCTTTCCTTCACTAACTGCCTTTTGGAAAATCTCCATTGCATTTGTGACAGAGTCCCGAAACATTTCATAAGTGTTTTAGTGTACATGTGGTCGGTCGAATATTTCTGGCATATGAAATCCAATCAGCCCTTTTTTGCAGCTTAGTTTCAATAATCTTTAATTAAGGGGTCAAATTTGCCTGTATCCTAAAATAATATTCGACCACGAGAGCTGGCGCTGCTGTTGTCGGATAGATTTCAGATGAAGCCACACTTGCAAAGACTTCCGATGATGCCAGCTTTGGATCAAATATGAAACTATGCAATATTATCCTCATATTGTAATTGTTATGAGCATTATAACCAACCATACACACACACATGTATGTCCATAAAAAAAAAAAAAAAAATAAATAAAAAAAAAAAAAAATATATATATATATATATATATGTGTGTGTGTGTGTGTGTGTATATATATATATATATATATATATATATATATATATATATATATATATATATATATATATATATATATATATATATATATATTACACGGCTCTGTAAAATACTTGATTCTGATTGGTCAATCGCACATTCCAGCGGTATGTTATTTCCAGATAACAACCGCTTATACGGGCACTACGAGTGATCTTGACCGGTACTACTTCAATGCTTAACGCTGGCGCCATCTTGTGGTTGTTAAATACTTAACCTGTTAAGCTGATTTCTAAATTTTGAAAAAATCCTAAGAAATGCATACTCAGACTAAAACAAATACAGTTTGTGAATCCTTTGCACTAAAAGCATAATTATGGCCTCATTTGAAAGCAGACACCTGGCAGTTTACTGTAAAGTCAAAATGATAATATTTTTTATAATAAAAAAAAGCTATAATAAGCTTCAAAGTTTTGTAAAGTTATTAGAAATGTATTTGTATGAAATATCTTTATGAAAATAAAATTGAAGTGGGCCTTGGAGAAATCTAGAAATGCACTACAGCTAAAGCCACAAGTCTGACCATGTTATATTTCAGATCTGAAGATGATCAGTCTAAAACTCTGAATTTTATTAAACGTTTTACAAGATCGTTTCATGTGATTTTATTTTGAGATATCTCTGAAAAATCAACTGATGTTTATTGCCACATCTTCTCAGCTTTCAGTCGCTGTATTGCCTCTATTGTTTAGAGGTGCAAACTGCCCCATTCAGTTTGTCTCCCCGGCACACATTCACACTTCTGCGGACTGGTGATGGCTCTAATTATTATTCTTTTGTCTGCATTATAATTACTAACGATTCTCTATTCAAACTGTTCTATTCAAACCTCATTTCTAAATCAAACCTCTCACTTTACCCTCACTGAGACTCTATTGAATGCATTTCGTCCAAATAAGCATTTCAGTAGTTTTACATTTAGAAAATGTTCATAAAAATAAAGTATTTACTCAGTGGCAGGTGCATCTAGGGCAAGCTAGCATGTTAGCTTAGCACACCAGCAAAACAACAATTTATACGATTAAAATCATGTTTTATTCAAAACTTGCTTCATATCACTTTATAATTTATAAGTCGAGTGTTTTATATAACAATATGTGATCTCATGTAGCTTCGGGTCAACAAATCTGACAGAAAATATACAATGCTAAAAGCTATGTGGAATAGCATTGCATTATAAATATCATCTATTATGAAACCACCCAACATGGCATAAAGAACACAGACCAACCATATATTGCCGCGATTGTGTGTTTATTGTCTTAAAACGTGTCTATCTGCATAAAATAGCGATCTAACGATCGCTAGAAAGCTGTTTTTGGTCATGTCAGATACTTCCTGAATGTCACATGGTGTGTCTGTTCTTCATGTGTTCCACAAGGGAGTGAATTTTCAGTAGTACAGCTTTCCAGCGCCCTCCGGCTGCCAGAATGAATTGAAAACACAGCATATCACAGCCTACTGCTCTCATAATCACACATCCGCGGATTTTGGATAAAGATTGAATAAATAATACTTCTCTGTATAGAAATTTGACTCAAACATGTGAGAATCTATCAATATTTCTCCACATCTGCACACATTTGAAGTAAAAGCCCTGAGGGAAGTTGTTTTGTCGAGTGTCTTCATGACGACCAGAGAAGAGTTTTTTATGAATGGGAGCAAATGACGCGCATATTACAATCAAAAGGTAGCGACGCCCAAGATCATATTCATAACTCCTGGCACATATTAACACATTACGGTCATTATAAGACTTTGAGAATAAAACAGAGGTAACAAAATTAAACTTTAGTCTTAGATCTTTTTAATGATGTATAGTTTGTCAAGGTAATTACTTACATCTGATAGTAATTTTGAGCTAATTTAAGCAAAGAGAGTTTCAGTGCGTCACCGTCCTCGTGACGGTTATCAGGTTGCCGTGGGTTACAATGGAAGACTTCAAGGCAGGTTTCCTTTATAAAGTTTTAAATATGGATATTCTTCTCACACAAACGCATCGATTCGAATCAGAAGGCTCTATTAACCCATCGGAGTCGTGTGGAGCACGTTATTTGACGGACAGCTGCATTTTTTATGGACTTCAGAAACAGCTACAACTACTGCTTGGGTTAACGTTAGCCTGGACTTTTTAAATATAACTCTGATTGTATTTGTCTGAAAGAAGAATGTCATATACACCTATAATGACTTGAGGGTGAGTAAATCATAGGCTTGGTTTCATTTTTGGGTGAACTAACTCTCTCAGCATTCATTTTCAACATTTAGCAGCAATAGATAAAGGCTTAAAGCAGTTTGGAACTGTCTTTCTTTGCGGAAGCTTTGCGGAAGATCTAGAGCTAATAAAATATTTAATCTCAAGACAATATTTTGTGTCTTTTCGGGATTTTTTTTTTTTTTTTTGATATTTTCGGGATAATGTACACCCAGCCTGTCGTTATTGCAGAATAAACCCCTTCAGAGTGATTCGCGTCGGGGTCCTGATCACTCTGTCAGGGTTTATTCTGCGATAACAACCGGCTGGGTGTACATTATCCCTTACATATATATATATGGACATTACTATGATATGCGGCGATCGTGCTTTCGCTACTGCTGGACCCACACTCTGGAATAGCCTTCCTACCTATATTAGACTCGCTCCTTCTCTAAATACGTTTAAATCTTATCTCAAGACATTTATTTTCATTGGCTTTTAACAGTATGCTATCTTGGCTCTCCTTGTTTATTGTTGATTTTTTATTTGTGTGTCTGTTCTTGTTCTTTTACTTCTTTATTTTCTAGTTTTACTTTGTTGTCTTTTATACCGTGTACAGCACTTTGGTCAACCTTGGTTGTGTTTTTCTATAGATAAACATTGATTGATTTATTGATGCTAATATCTGGCTGACAATAGAATACTTCATAATTGTAACACTAAAACAAGCTTGTTCTGTAAAGTCAGCTTTATTTCTATAGCGCTTTATACAATACAGATTGTTTCAAAGCAGCTTCACAGTGATAGACAAGACAATAGCACAATCAATGATGAGAATTCATCAGATATGATAAAGAAATTCAAATTCTGCTGTAAAGCAGCTCTAAACAGATAATGGTGTTGTTATTCAGCTCAATTCAGTTCAATGTTGATTTAGTTCATGGTGATGTTGCAAAATGTGCCAATTATGAAACCAATTTGATTTGGCTATAAAGAAGCTCTACATAAGACAATCCAGTTTTTAAATCAAGATACATTTTCATGAGAAGCAAAATAGCATACGATATAAAGTCTTGAATAATACAACTTGTTTTCCCTTTCAATCAAGTTATTTTTCTGAACCCATTGCTTATATATAACTTTTAACTTTGATGTGCCATTTCTATTTTATTTAACCCTTGATGTAACTTAGTGATAGATAGATAGATAGATAGATAGATAGATAGATAGATAGATAGATAGATAGATAGATAGATAGATAGATAGATAGATAGATAGATAGATAGATAGATAGATAGATAGATAGATAGATAGATAGATAGATTTAAGAGTATTTAGATATTTCAACTTGACAAAAACACTGAGGAAGTAAATCATTTTTTACTCTGCAATTCATCAGCTATTCATAGTTTAGACTGTCTCAGAGACTGTAGGGCAAAACCGCCAAAGAACTGCAGCACAAGCCTGTCATATTTCCATCTTAAAAAACAAAAATATGTGAACAAGAGCCAAGTTGTGGCACTTGTGATCCATATACAGCACCTGCTGCAGTATATCAATCACTAAAAGCAGCGGACCGTTCAAAAACACTTAATGTGAAAAACACTTGGGATGGGTTGCACCAATAAGGATTAAATTAAGCAAAGTATAACACTAATCAAGGATTTGTTGATATGGGTTTTATTTTAAATCGAGTTGTGTTGCACCGCTTCATTTTAAACACAGATTAACTACATAAGAAAGGCCGTTGGTATTAAATGGCTGATCCTGCAGCATAGGCAGAGGGTGAACCGACGCTAGGCTAAAGATGCTTAATCCTTATTTGTGCAGCCCTCCCTCAAAGTGCTTTAATGTACTAAAACAGTGATATTAAATGATCAAATTCATTCTGCATACTACAGGCGAGCAGATAAGCCTAGAATTTGAACGCAACATGCTTTTTTATGCTGGTTTTCAATGGAAAAAAACAGTTGATGAGAAACCTTGTTGCTGCATTAATATTGTGTTCATCTGCTTGCCTGTACAAAGTATGCATCATTAATAAGGTGTATATTGAATTTGGTCTCTGCATTAATACTTACTACAAAGGTGGTAAAAAATTATTGGAGGTCAGTGGAGGAAAGCCTTGTTTTGCCATCCAGGTGGGCGTTCCTATAATAACGTGAAAATATAGATAAATAACCTAAAAGTGCAGTATATGACTGTTTGAGCTATTAAGCAGTGTGTTCTGTTGCATTATCTTCCTGTTAACACTGTGAAGCTGCTTTGAAACAATTGAACTTGTAAAAAGCGCTATATAAATAAAGGAGATTTGATTTTTATTTGATTTTTTATATAACTATAGTGCATTCAAAACAGAGAGACAGCTGCTATTATGTTACAGCTGCTATTGTTACAGTGTTTTGCATGTGCACTTGCATTAGATGCTGTATAGAGTGTGATACTCCAGGTAACCGGTCCGTATCCCTGCAGCCCTTGACCAGAGAGACACCTCCACCTGTCTGTCACTTCATCATCATGGTGATTTACGGGGCCGGGTGGGGCAGTCGCCGGGCTGCTGTAGATTTATTTGACAGCATTGCCGAGGAGACGTCAGGCGGTAATGACCCGGGCCAATCCGAGCCATCAGTCTAAATGACACGGCGGAGAGATCAAGAAGCTCTCCGTCAGGCCGACGGTCTGTTTATCATGTCTGCTGATTTACTCGCCTGCAGTCGGAAAGCTTTTGTGTGGTCTCTGACGGTTGCGGTGTTGTACGAGACATCAGAAAAAGAAACATTTTAACAGGAAATATGTCACCGGGGACCAACGGCAGTCCGGCTTCCAGAGTTCGTGTCTGTGTCTGAGTGACTGATTAGAGTTCATTGATTAACTCCCTCTGTGGGTGCAGAAAAAACAAGTTGTTGTTTTCCAGTACAAATATTGAAACATTCTTGAAGCAAGATACATTTAAATGACATGACGTAACAAGTCTTGTTTTCTCAAAAAAAAAAAGTGATGTTATGCTTAAAGGTCCCGTTCTTCGCGTGTTTTTGAAGCTTTGATTATGTTTACAGTGTGCAATATAACATGAGTTCATGTTTCGCGTGTAAAAACACAGTATTTTTCACACAATTGACTTATCTGTACAGCACTGTTTCCTCTGTCCTAAAAACGGCCTGATGATTTCCTTGTTCTATGAAGTCCCTCCTTCAGAAACACGTAACGAGTTCTGATTGGGCCAGCGCTTCCCGTGTTGTGATTGGACAGCAGCTTAGCGCACTTTGCTCAGAAAGGTCCCGCCTCTTACCATAACGGGGAGATGCAAGCGCTGAATGCGCGCTCTTCTCCACGTGGGAGAGCAACGAGACCACGCCCCCTATTTTGCGTGTTCTCGTGGGCGGAGGGTTAGTCAACAAACGGTTCTAGTGACGTCATTCCTGAAGGAAGTGCAGCGGTGTAGTCCAAACCGGCCGTTCGCTGTAGGCTTTGAAAGGGAACTTCTGTTAAATAAAATATCTCGCTTGGCATTGAACTTTGAGCTTTATAATTTCACAGGTATTATTTATGCTCCAACAGCAACATTTCACACTAACTTAAGTTTGAAAGATGGAATCGCGAAGGACGGGACCTTTAAGACAAGAATAAACATCAGCCGATGAGTTATAAAAATTTAACTGTTCAACAAACAAAATAAGCTCAGTTTGCTAAATATAAGATCCTTCATCTGAAAGGCAAAGGGGAGGTGTTGCTGTAATTTATAGTAATATTTCTAGTTGTACTCAGATATTTAGTTTCAAATATACTTCTTTTGAAGTGATGATGCTTTATGTATCACTATCTAGTGTAAGCGATTCATTCTGTTTAACATTAATGTTGGCTACTGTATACAAGCCACCAGGGGACAATACAGACTTTATTAAAGAATTTACAGATTTTCTATCAGAGGTAATTCTGGCTGCACATAAGGTCCTAATTGTTGGTATCCATGTAGACAATGTTATTTATTAAAGGGGTCATATAATGGTACATGCACTTTTACAAGCTGATTGTATGGAAATGTGTGTTGGCAGTGCCTGTACACAACCATCCTATAATGATAAAAAAATCCATCAAGTGTTTTTTTTTAGTCTGCTTATATGTTTTCCCCTGTCTCAAATCGAGCTGTCCGACTGGTGATGTCACACAGTCGGACGCCTGTCCCACGATTGTTGATTGACAGAAGCGTTTCATCTCAGACCTGCCCTGAGCGAGCTCAAGCTGTCGTCGTCATATCCACCACGCTGGAGCAAAATGGCGTCTAAGTGATTAGTTTTCTGTTCTTGGGTGTAATAATGAACACAGCAGTCATTCTGATGTTCCTAAATCCGAACCGCTGAAGACACAGTGGCTGAGTTTTGTTTTCGTTTATGCTTTTATGTCTTCGCGAACCACGAAGCATTTCTCACCAGACCGAGGGTTTATAACCGAGGGTTGGTATGTATCATGAGCTGCTCCTGAATTAAGGATTTAGATCTGACGTGTTCCTGCTCTCTCCAGAAGAAGTGAGTGTAGTTTGACACCCTTCACGATGAATGCAGCTAAAGTTTACAGGGTAAGTTACATTACAGCATGCTTTCATAATCCCACGTTTATAATGAACAATGCGTTATGGTTATTGTGTTATTACACACTGTGTACGCTGGTTTTAACATGGACGTGGTAACACTAAGCTTAATTATGTAGATGGTTTATAACGGTGTCTGTTACTGTCAAAAAAAAAGAAAATCGTGTTGTAGTTATTACAATGCATTGATAACGTTACGAATCACTGACAAACCGACAGCGACAGAACGTTTTTATTTGCATTAGGTGTAACATCAATCTGTCAATGAACTACATCAGTAAACACATAGCATTCACGCTAACACTACCCTGCCAGTACATAAAGACAGATCAAAGTGACATTACATTACCAACCATTCAGAAACATCTTGTTTAGCCTTACATTTTAAAGGTTAAAATTGATAAAGTTGCACAGATCTGTCCCATGATTTGTCCTCAGAGACTCACGTAGCCATTCTTGCCTCGACTGTTGTCACGCCGGCCCACAGAACAGAGGGGCGGGGTGAGCAAAGCTCATTATCATTTAAAGCCTTATGCACTAGAATGGCTTGGTGAGAACAGAGCTGTTTTTGACCAGGTAAAATGAGTGTTTTCTTACAAAACTAATCAGAATTTGTAATTAAAGTATATTACAAAGTTTTCATTTAGACACTAAAGAATCATTTTAACTTGTATAAAAATGGCATTATATGACCCCTTTAATATCCATGTAGAAAATGAAAAAGACGCATTGGGATTGCCATTTAGAGACATTCTGAACTCTATTGGAGTTAGGCAACATGTGTCAGGACCCACTCATCGCTGTAATCATACTTTAGATCTAATATTGTCTCATAGAATAAATGTTGATACCGTTGAAATTCTGCAGCAGAGCAATGACATCTCAGATCATTACTTAGTACCGTGTATACTTGTAGCAAAGGCTGCAAAGCCGCCCTCTTGCTTCAAATATGGCAGGACTATCACTGTTGCCACTACAGATTGCTTTGTAAATAATCTTCCTGGATAGTTTCAACTCCTCGACATAAGAGATAGCTTAGAAGACCTGGATGTTGCAACAGAAACTTTGACTCTTTCTTTTCCAGCACTTTAGACACAGTTGCTCCTTTTTACTTAAAGAAAATGAAGGCAAACAGTCCAACACAGTGGTACAACGAGCACACTCAGGCCCTCAAGGGAGCAGGCAGAAAAATGGAGCACAGCTGGAAACAAAACATCAAGTCACCTTTATTGATATAGTGCTTTTTACGATACAGATTGCTTCAAAGCAGCTTTACAGTGATAATAGGAAATTAATAGAAGAGAGATTGGTTTGTATGTACAGAAGCTCTAGGGAAAACCAAGTTATTGTCCAGCTAAAGTAAGTTTTTGATGGATTAATTTCCATTGAAAAAATCAATAATTAGGCTATTTACTTTGGGTCCACTTACACCGTTTTCAACTAAAATAACAAACAATGGCTAAATTAATGAGAAACAAAGCTTCATCTTCTGATGGGTCCCTAAAAACACAGCAGAAATGACTTTATGAACTTCTTTATTGGCATGCTATTAGAGGAAAAATTATAACCATGCAGTAGTCCACTACAGGATTGCGTCAGGCACATTGTAGTCTCACTGATGAAAAATTTAATTTATTCACTGCTATAGGAGAGAATGAATTGTCTAAACTTGTTAAATCATCAAAATCAACAGCATGTATACTCGACCCTATACCGACTAAGCTACTAAAAGAGATCCGTCCAGGGGTCATAGATAATTTAATGATATTAAGAAGAGCATCTTTGTCATTAGGATACATACTGAAAACTTTTAAGCTGGCTATTATTTAAACCATTATTTGAAAAATGCAACTTGATTCTAATGAATTACTGAATTACAGACCAATCTCAAATCTATATTTTTTGTTAAAAAAAAATAGAAAAGGCAGTGTCCTCACAACTATGTTCCTTTTTTGGAAGAAATTAAATTTGCAAGGATTTCCAGTCAGGATTTAGATCGTATCATAGTGCAATGATTTACTCTCATCATCTGATCGTGGTTGTATCTCTCTATTAGTGTTACTCGATCTTAGTTTTGCATGTGATACTATTGATTTAATGCATCCATGTGGGATAAAAATATCAATTTATCACTGACCCCAAACTTTTGAATGGTAGTATCATTTTTTTTACCATTAGAATTTTTAGTGGCTAAATATTTACTCACTAGTTTACTGACCCTATACTTTGTAGTGGTAGTGTATGTTATATTTCCACACAAAGCATATGGGTGGAAAAGAAAAATACTTAAAAAAACTATGTGAGAAATATTGCCCTTCAAAAGAGGGAGAGACTAAAACAAACTTTGTTGATATTCACGCAAGACCGATTTCTAATATCCTGCTCATTTGTGAAACGGTTTCATGCTGAATAACAAGCATCAGAATTATTCACACTGATTCTGTATGTTTTAATTTGGCTTTAGAATAAGAATTGACTTTTTCAAGCATGTGCCAAACTGGGTCTTAAAGGTATCATTCCCCAAACAATGAACATTCGGTCAGCATTTACTCACCCTCGTTCCTTACTTTCTGCTGGAACACAAAAGACATTTAAGGTTTTTCAGACTGGGAGGCAGATTGCAGTGTGAAAATCCACATAGGAATTCCTTTGTGTGTTATAATTGGCACACTGGGTACTATGGCACTGAAAAGAAACCTGCCTCTGCTTCTCTCGGTTCTCTGTTTAAACGGTTTGCTTTGTTAGTATCAGGTCAGGAGCCCGTGATTGAAATGGTCATATTGGAAAATTTGCTTTGGACACTTGAAGTAGATCCTCATAGCAGATGACCTGTTTAATGACCGCAGAGGGAGCTCAGTCTGAAAATATGTCCAAAGGACAGCAGGTTTCTCTGCCCTGTGTCCTCATTACTGCTCCGGGCCATTGGGACCGCACAGATAAAGCGCCCCCCTGCAGGATCTAATTCAAATGCAAAGAGTTTCGTATGGAGTGCAAATGATGTCTCTTTTCTGTCTTCTGCTCTTTCTTCCCCTCTGAATCTGTATACTTATATTATAATATACTTAGCCGTGTATTATAACACATAATGTTACCTAAATTACATTATGTGACCGTATGTTATTCTCTGTAGTTGGTTCAGATCATCTTGTGAAGTCATAGTGAATTACACTTCTGATGGGCTGAGTTAAAGTCTCTATGTAATCAATTCTGAAGCGAAGTGATGCATTTGTGTAAGACAAATGTCCGCTGTTTGTGCATTCTAACTATTTTGCTTTTTTTCTCTAAAGAGCAGACTTAATATGTATCCATTATAGGTCCTTATTAGGAGACAATGACATAATGAACAGTTCAAAATGGCCTTTCCCATGCCCAAAACAATGCATCTGTGGATGAGAGTCCTAAACAAGGCCTGCTGGGATGTTGTCCTGCACCACAGACGATGAATGGAAGGAGACATTTGGAATGATAGTAACTTATTAAAACTTCTTTCAAGAACAAAAACAGCTCATTCCACACGCTATCCGTTATTACACCCTTTCTACGTCATTGCACATAGGCAGTTTCAATCCATGTCAGGGCTGGACTGGGGCTAAAATTCGGCTCTGGCATGCCCAGCACATTCGGCCCATGAGTTCCCAGTGAATGTTTTTGCTGGGATTTGGGCCTTAAATTGGAGTATATAAATAAAACTAGGACAAGGATAAATAATGATAGATATTATTGAATTTGCTGAAAATGCAGATAAACTTAATATTGCTTTTTTTGTCACACAGAAATGCCCTTGGCAGTAAAGCACTGATGATTTTGAGCTAGGAGGCAGTAAAGTACATTTACTTATTTTAAATGCTGAAGATGCTTAAATGCTTTAAAATGCTAATCTTTAAATGCATTTACTCACTCTCGTGTCATTTCAAACCTGTATGACTTCTGTGAAACACAAAATAAGATGTTTTGAAGAATGTTGGCAATCAAGCCATTATGGTTAGGCTACCATTGAATATTGTATGAACAAAAAAACAGACTCAAATCATTTTATTTTATGCTACACAGAAATAAATTCATTTGGGTTTGGAATGACATTAGGGTGAGTAAATGATCACATTTTGGGGTTGAACAATAATATTTTTTTAAGAGTTAACACATCATTTAAGTAAGACACTGATATCTATCTTTCATGAGGCTATTCAATTTCATTAAATCTATTAAAAAAAGTTAATAAAAGTTTTAAAGAGGAAAAAAAAATCTTTGTCCTTAATTCATGGGATCCAGACTACTGTTTTGTAGACTAGTTTAACTGTAGGCCAGTTTCATTTAAATGTAAGATCATGGTAGTCACAGGGTAAAAAACATAGACTGTAAAAACCTTGCTCCTCATTATATCCCTTACGAAACAAAAATATATTGCAATATATTTGAAAATATGCAATATATTCACATATATGGGATTTAATATTTATATTTTCCAATATATTGCAATATATTGAAAGCGGCAATCATTTGTATATTTTGCAATATATTGCATGAATATATAATATATTTTATAATACCATCAATATATTATTCCATATATTAAAATATATTTCAAGAAAATATATTGTTAAATATATTTTCCTTTCGTAAGGGATGGCTATATGGTTTCTAAAACTATATTGATTTTAAAAATCAACACACTTTATTCAAATATTATTCAAAGATTTTATTTGTTTAACGAATCATATTGGGTAATTGTGTGTTTTATTTGTGATGACGCAGCCAAATTGTGCTATTTTCATGATTTATCAATTTGTTTTATGTGGTTCAGATACAATAAAGATACTATTGTGAGTTTCTATTTATTAAACAAATTTCCTTCATTGTATCAACTCAAATTTTTAATTTCAATAAACTCAAAATTTTAAGGCAACCAGGTTACTTACTTTTTTAAGTTGAACCAACAAAAAACAACTTTTTTTTTTTTTTTTTTTACAGTGCAAGTCATCTAATTTTTTTCTTTAAGACTGGTCCTAACTTTTTAAAATCAGTTACATAAAATGGTAGATCGGTTCAATTTGAATTAGAAAAGTAAGACTGATTACATTTTGACTCATTTCTAGCTGGAAAAACTAGTGTCTTAAAGCAGCACTAGGTAACTTTTCAACCTTCATAATACATTTTTTAAGACTCTTGTGATGATAAATCGACTTACAATAGGTTGAATGACACGTCTGCCATAGCCTGATGGGGTCTGTATTGTTTTTAATCTTACTTTTAAACTTCGGGTTTCGGGTAGTAACCCGAGAAAAAAAAGAACTACAAAATTCGACTGCTTTACGGCATATACGTCACTTCCACCAACACACACACTTCCTTATATTCGGACCTGCGAGCCCAACTTTGTTCGTCGGATAATATAGTCATGTCCGAAGCAGCACAGACAAATAAGAAAGAAAAGGTTTAGTTGGAGGAAAGCAATAAGAGGAAACGAAAAAGTGATGGGATTAAAGGCAGGACGAGGATCAACAAGTGACCAGCGTTTGCTCGTCGGCGTGAGCTGAAGGAGGCGTGCCCGACCGATGCTGTCCTGCTTGTTATGGTGATTACCTACCACTCAAACATTGAACTGAAGTATCATATAGATTCTGGAAAACGCTAACCAATAGACTACTATAATGACGCTGGCTTGTAAACGTGAGCATCGTGATTATTTGGCGTTTGAAAAAAATAAAACCCATGAAATTATATTCATATGACATGCTGAGACATGCCACTGACTGTACCTGGGATGAAGACATTTCACACGCGACGCCAGAAGAACTCTGAACTCCTCTTGCAGTGTTCAACGACCCGCGGCGCCACTTTTATGAAGTTATTTGGCCCGCACCGCACCACTGTATATATTTTTACAACCCGCCGCGCACCCGCGACCATTAAATAGACATACGGGGTCCGCGGGTTATGAGACGACCCACGCATCACTAGTTCAGGGCTATCAGGGTTGTCATGTCAACAAATGCACGCGCGATGGCATCCCCTGTTGTAGGAGGACAGCTTACGACAGTAGTTGAGGACATTGTTTTTTCCAAACTGTAGGAGGACCCCGAGAGCAAAAGTAGCCAAGTGCGGCTTTAACATAGTGGCTAAGTTCATGCAACTAGCCCCAGGTTACTTACTTTTTTAAGTTAAACCAACAATATTTTTCTTACAGTGTATATATTAGTTATTATCCTTGGTGTAAAAAGGCCTTTAGTTTAGCTTATTTTTAATAAATGAATGCTGACAGTCTCTGTGAACAGATCTAAAGCTTCTTAAGAATAATTTATAGTGTTTTCTGTAGTTGAGGTTGTATTATGGAGTCCATGCATTATTCAGCAGTGAGAGCACCATGCATTGTTATATCCTACCGTTGGTCAGGCTGTGTTTGTATGCATGCTCGCGCGTGTATCAGTGCATGCTTGGCCACTGACGCTGTCAGCATTCGGATGGCATTTTGCATTATGGACCGAAAGGAGAAGCATAAACTAATCCAGCATGCGATCAGAATTCAGAAATGTCATCTCAGGTGCAGCACTCTTCATATGAAGAACTGCTCGCAGCATGATTCTCTGCTGAATACAGATGCTGTTTACTAAACTGAAGCAACATGTGGTGTCAGATTCACTTTCAAACAAGTTTCACCAAAAAATAGCTGGAAAATCTCACAATTACAAAGAAACAGCAGGTTATTCATTGAAACGAATGAGCTTGTTTCCGCCACAGAATAAATAAAAAAAAGAAATAAGTTAATTCACCCTTCGCGACGAGTTTGATTGACAGGCGCTTTGACCAATCACAGCGCCGATATTGTGTGTCAACCCCCCAAACCCCAACCCCCGTTGCTATCTGCCATTTGTCTGACAAACAAACCTCCACGCTTAGTAGACTGATGTCGTTTTTAACGTGAAAAATTGTGAAAATGTGCTCGTATGGGACTTGCAACGCAGACAGCAGGTATCCAGAAAGGCTCGGCGATGAACAGTTTCATCCGTTCCCGAAACCTGCCCGAAATCCTCATCTGTCATTTCAGACAATGCTCTAACGTTACACAACATGTGTCATACAAGTCTAGCTTACTCGTACAGTAATTTATACCTCAGTAATTTACATGGTTCATCATATTTGGCAGGGCTTGACATTAAGCATGTTCATGTGCTTGTCCTTCATTCACTTGTCCAAGTAAAAAATGCTCTTGTCCGGAAATAAGTTAGTAAGCAATATTCTTAGCAATGTTCAATCAGCTTTGACATATTTATATATATATATAATTTGTGATATTTGTATCTTTTATAGAGGGCATTTCCCCCTATTCTTATTAAATATAGGCTATACTTCAGGTTTCATTTTGTATTGTTAAATTTGATAAATACATTAAATTAAAATCAAATTACCAATCAAGTTAAATAATTTACACTGAAAAATAACAACTACGTTAAATAATGTTTAGAGATTTGTAGTTTTGAATAGACAAAAGAGAAATGTTGGAAAGAAACATTTAAACATGAAACTAAACCTCCATTAGGTGGCAGCAGATGGCCGTCTTAATGAGTGAGTCATTGAGTCGTTCATTCAAATGACTCCTTCAAACACTGAATCGCTCAGTAACACTTGTTAATGTGAGACGCGTTACAGTTCTGCAAATGAATGATTTTCGCTGCTAAAATAGAACAAAACACTCAATATTGCATCTAAAATGTAAGTAATGTTAATGAATGTTAGTGAATGTTAATTCATTGTTTATGGAGCTGTCATATGAAATCAGTGTCATTTTCAGTCGTGATGGTATTCAGGAAAACGCTCTAGTGTTGTAATTTCTCCTCGAGAGGCTGCACGAGCGTCAACAGCGCGACCTTGTTATCGTCAGTTCATTATATATTACCATCCACTATCGATCGCCACTTACACTAAATGAATGCGCAATCATTCTTGCATTTTGGTGATTCGCTAGTTATTTTTTGTTTTAATCAGGCTCTTGTCCGTCTGGCAGGTAAAATTCTCAGGTAAAAAAAACACTTAATAATGTTACGGTTGTTAGCTAACGCTAGCTGGGATAACTGAATATGATGTTATATATTATATTTTAATGATTATAATAGTCAGCAGACAGTTACATACCCAGCTTGCTTTACGGGAACAGTGTTGCTCCTTAATGTTGTTATTCTCTGTCTCAATCGTCAGGTGATCGCCGGTTGTTCAGTTTTA
Source organism: Pseudorasbora parva (assembly GCF_024679245.1). Classification (NCBI taxonomy): domain Eukaryota; kingdom Metazoa; phylum Chordata; class Actinopteri; order Cypriniformes; family Gobionidae; genus Pseudorasbora; species Pseudorasbora parva. Next base: position 12,225,544 of record NC_090173.1, on the reverse strand, counting down.
CTCTGTGACCTGTAGGCTATGGCTACGATCTTTATTTTGTTTATTTCGTTTCGAGTCACGTTCACATCCTGAAAAAAATCCCTCAAATGCATTTAGCAGACATTTCTGTCTGCTTCTGTCTGAAATCAAGATGTCATTTTTCCAGAAATTGTTGACTACTTCCCCAGGGAGTGCACGAATTGACAGTGGGAGCGCCATTGCGGGTTTCGAACGCTTGTAGGACATATAGCAACCGAACAATTCTGACTTATTTTTCTCAGAATTGCGAGTTTATATCTCAGTCTCAATCTCCAATAGAATTGAAGTCAGAAAAGAATTGAGAAAAGAAGTCAGAATTGCGTTATAAAGTCAAAATTGTGTTATAAAGTCGCCTTGTCATAGCGCCCCCTATACTGTAAAACTTTTTGGGAAAAAAGTTACCTGGTTGCCTTAAAAATTTGAGTTCATTAAAATTTAAAATTTGACTTAATACACTCAATGTTGGGTCAAATATGGACTAACCCAGTGATTGGGTTGTCTTAAGCAAATATTTAACCCAACCGCAGGATTAAAACAACCCAATCACTTGGTTAAAATAACCCAATTGTTGGGTTAGTCCATGTTTGACCCAACATCGGGTTAAAACAGCCCAGCATTTTTAGAGTGCAATGAACATTTTGAGGCAACCTTTATTCAAATATTATTTAAAGATTTTGTAAGCATATTGGGTAATTGTGTGTTTTTATGTGATAATGCAGTGAACGATGCCAAATTGTGCTGTTTTCATGATTTATCACATTTTTTATGTGGTTCAGGTACAGTAATATTTTGAGTTTCTATTTATTAATCCAATTTCCTTCATTGTATCAACTAAATATTTTTCATTTCTATAAACTCAAGATTTTAAGACAACCTGGTTACTTACTTTTTTAAGTTAAACCAACATTATTATTATTTTTTACAGTGTACCGTATATCAGGAAAAACACAGAAAGGCAAGAAAAATCCATCAATGGGTGGGGAAACGTCTCTAATTCATGGCGGGGGGGAAAGTTAACATCATAAGTGAACCTCAAGAAACTTAAATCCATGTCGTGACCCCTTTAAATTGACCAGTGAGAGGTGACATCGCTTCAAGAACTCTCTAGAGGAGTTCCGGTCAAGGACAGTGAGCCTCTGTGACATCATCACCAGATGCTCTATAAAGGAACACTGTCACATCGCAGGATCAGCACATTCCACGAATCATAGGGCGGAATGTTTTTCTATGACATCACAGTTGCAATGATGTATGACATTCTGCTGGCCCTTTTGAGTGTTCTTATGATGTCACAGTGTTCTGTGTTGGGGTATTTTTTTTTGTGTGGAAAGTTTCTGCATACAGACAAATAAGGTCTGGTTGTATATACAGGATGTCTCAAAGTCACACAAGTCATTGGTTTAATTATTAATTCCGAGTGCAGGCATACACGCATTCATTTAGGGCTGCTTTATAGAACAGGAGAGCATCATTCAAGAGCTGCATTACTTTACCATGCTCCATAAGCTCATTAATAAACCCATGAATTATTCATGAATCCAGCTTTCTGATGAAGGGCCCTAAACTGAACTTTTTAAAAGAGAAAGTTGGCAATCTAAAAGGCGTTTTGAATGCCTGCCTTCTGAGTTTCTCTCATCAGTGTTTTATGAAATGTTATTTTATAACGGAAAGAAGCAAGCAAAAGTATTAGTGAGTCGAACAAACTACACAATTGTTCCTCAGCGTTTGTGACATGAAGAATTTTTTGTTGTTAAAAACTTGACTTCCTCCCAGAAATATGCAGAATATTTAATTTAATTAAATGTAGTTAAAATTATTTATTTATTTGTTCGTTCGTTCGCTTGTTCGTTTGTTCGTTCGTTCGTTCATTCATTTATTAATTGTGCGCCTCAAAAACCTGACAAAATAGCTCTCATAGCATGTTGGCAGGATTTATTTAATTTATTTTTTGTTTTAAAACTCGACTTCCTCCCAACAATAATCTTTTTTTTTCTTCAGTTTTTTCAGTTTTTTGACATTTTTGACAAAAACAAATGTGCAGAATATTTAAAATTTCATTTAATTTATTTCATTTTAATTGATTTATTTTGTTAACACAGTCTGACCATAAGAGAAATGTGCTTCCACGCGATCCGCTTGGTCAGGAATAACAAGCAGTTTCCCTTCTGCACCTCAAAAACATTTCCTGACAAAACAGCTCATGGCATGTTGGGAGGATTTAAGTGGACTGGAAATACTGGTGTGATTGAAACCATTGTGTGTGGGACCAGTAAAGGATAAAGTAAATAGAGCCGTGTGTAAGGTGTTGCATTCCCAGGTCAAAGATAACCAATTAGGATGACATTCACACACATATTTCCCCACAGTGAGCTAATCAATGACTTCAGCGCTTTAGTTTTACAAATGTGTTTGGGATGTGTCCTCTTTCTCTTGGTGCGGGATCTTCTGTTTAGAAGTGTCCTCGTCCCGACACACAGAGCTGTAATTGCACTGCGGTGAGGTGACGTCAGTGGTAATGATCTCCTCCGCACAGTTTGTGGACTGAGGAATCTTCCTCCTGCTGCTCTGTAGCACATCCGTCACTCTGTGCGTCTCATCTGCAGCCTCCTATGATCTAGCTTGTCTTGGAAACCCTAAAAAATACAGGTTCTTTATTGAAGAAGGTTCTCTAATGAAGAACCATTAGCATCCATTAAATCTTTCCATTCCAGAAAAGGTTCTTTATATTTATTCGTTTCTTTTGATTTTTAAAAGGATTTTTAGCACTTAGAAACATTTTATATTTTAAGAACTCTTCACTTAAAGGTTCTCGGGGGAACCAAAAATGGTTATTCAATGGCATCAGTGCAAACTTTTGTTTTGTTTTGTTTTGTTTTGTTTTGTTTTGTTTTGTTTTGTTTTGTTTTGTTTGTTTGTTTGTTTGTTTGTTTGTTTGTTTGTTTGTTTCCATAAAGCGCTGCTCTTTTCATTGAACGGCTCTTGGGGAACCAAAAATAGTTATTCTATGGGTTCAGTGCAAAATATTTTGTTTTGTTTCCAAAACACATTTATTATTATTATTAGTATTATTATTATTATTATTATTAGTATTATTATTATTATTATTATTATTATTATTATTATTATTATTATTATTATTATTATTATTATTATTATTAGTTTAGATTAGTTTTGTTTATTATTCGAGCATTTTTCTTTAGTATAGTTTTGTTTACTGCATATTTATTTTATTGTATTGTTTAAATGTCTTTTTGTTGTTTAAATATTCTTTGAGCATATAAAATTTTTTTCAAGTTTATTTTTTGAGCAATATATATATATATATATATATATATATATTTTTTTTTTTTAAACAAAAATAAATAACTATATATATATATATATATATATATATATATATAAAAATAAAGAAATAAATATTATATATATATATATTTATTTTTGTTTATATATATATATATATATATATATATATATATATATATATATATATATATATATATATATATATATATATATATATATATGTATGTATTTCTTTATTTTTTTTAGTTGAGTTATTTATTTTAGTTTGGTTTATTATTTTATTTTATTAACATCCGTGGAACGTTTCCATCACACAAAAATGTTCTTTATAGATGTTTTTAAAATGCTCTTTACACTAAGATTTTTTATTTATTTTTCCCAAACTGGTTGTTTTCTGTGATCGCTGCGGAGCCGTTATCTGTAAGAGTGATTTGTTGTGCTGTTTTGCATGTATGTGGTGAGGAGGTGTTAATCTGAACAGATCTGGCCCCGGGCAGGAACAGACCCGGTAGGAAGTTGATTTCCGCCCACGGGCCTAAACGCCGGCGCTTGCTTCCCGCTGTGAAATGAATTGAGCTCGTGGTCTGAGGGGCAGGCGTCAGTGTCCAGTCAAACAGCCCTGATACTGTGTGCATGTGCTGGTCATCCAAACCAGGTCACTCTGGCCGTGAAACGTGCCTGTCCTCTGTTTGAAAACTCCTCAAGACATGGACAGATTGCTTGGAAGAGTGTTTAGAAACTTACTGTCTCTGTTTATCCATTATTTTTACATTATTATTTTTGTTTAGTTTAGTTTAGAATGTTTTTTGTTTTTGTTTTTCTTGGTTTGTTTTGTATTTTCTTTGGTTTAGTTTTTTTTAACCTTTTTGTTTAGAATAGTTTTTATGTGTGTTTATTTTTAATGTTTAATTTGTTTCATTTTTTGTTTGTTTGTTTTGATTTTTTTAGTTAATTTTTTTTTGTATTTTATTCTTTGTTTAGTTTAGTTTAGTTTAGTTTAGTTTAGTTTAGTTTAGTTTAGTTTAAATTAGTTTAGTTGTTTAGTTTAGTTTAGTTTAGTTTAGTTTAGTTTAAATTAGTTTAGTTGTTTAGTTTAGTTTAGTTTAGTTTAGTTGTTTAGTTTAGTTTAGTTTAGTTTAGTTGTTTAGTTTAGTTTAGTTTAGTTTAGTTTAGTTTAGTTTAGTTTAGTTGTTTTGTTTAGTTTAGTTTAGTTTAGTTTAGTTTAGTTTAGTTGTTTAATTTAGTTTAGTAGTTTAGTTTAGTTTAGTTTAGTTTAGTTTAGTTTAGTTTAGTTTAGTTTAGTTGTTTAATTTAGTTTAGTAGTTTAGTTTAGTTTAGTTTAGTTTAGTTTAGTTGTTTAGTTTAGTTTAGTTTAGTTTAGTTTAGTTTAGTTTAGTTTAGTTTAGTTTAGTTTAGTTTAGTTTAGTTTAGTTGTTTAGTTTAGTTTAGTTTAGTTTAGTTTAGTTGTTTAATTTAGTTTAGTAGTTTAGTTTAGTTTAGTTTAGTTTAGTTTAGTTTAGTTGTTTAATTTAGTTTAGTAGTTTAGTTTAGTTTAGTTTAGTTTAGTTTAGTTTAGTTTAGTTTAGCTGTTTAGTTTAGTTTAGTTTAAATTAGTTTAGTTGTTTAGTTTAGTTTAGTTTAGTTGTTTAGTTTAGTTGTTTAGTTTAGTTTAGTTTAGTTTAGTTTAGTTTAAATTAGTTTAGTTGTTTAGTTTAGTTTAGTTTAGTTTAGTTGTTTAGTTTAGTTTAGTTTAGTTTAGTTTAGTTGTTTAGTTTAGTTTAGTTTAGTTTAGTTTAGTTTAGTTTAGTTGTTTAGTTTAGTTTAGTTTAGTTTAGTTTAGTTTAGTTTAGTTTAGTTGTTTAATTTAGTTTAGTAGTTTAGTTTAGTTTAGTTTAGTTTAGTTGTTTAATTTAGTTTAGTAGTTTAGTTTAGTTTAGTTTAGTTTAGTTTAGTTTAGTTGTTTAGTTTAGTTTAGTTTAGTTTAGTTTAGTTTAGTTTAGTTTAGTTTAGTTTAGTTTAGTTGTTTAGTTTAGTTTAGTTTAGTTTAGTTGTTTAATTTAGTTTAGTAGTTTAGTTTAGTTTAGTTTAGTTTAGTTTAGTTTAGTTTAGTTTAGTTGTTTAATTTAGTTTAGTAGTTTAGTTTAGTTTAGTTTAGTTTAGTTTAGTTTAGCTGTTTAGTTTAGTTTAGTTTAAATTAGTTTAGTTGTTTAGTTTAGTTTAGTTTAGTTGTTTAGTTTAGTTTAGTTTAGTTTAGTTTAGTTTAGTTTAGTTTAGTTGTTTAGTTTAGTTTAGTTTAGTTTAGTTTAGTTTAGTTTAGTTTAGTTGTTTAATTTAGTTTAGTAGTTTAGTTTAGTTTAGTTTAGTTTAGTTTAGTTTAGTTGTTTAATTTAGTTTAGTAGTTTAGTTTAGTTTAGTTTAGTTTAGTTTAGTTTAGCTGTTTAGTTTAGTTTAGTTTAGTTTAGTTTAGTTTAAATTAGTTTAGTTGTTTAGTTTAGTTTAGTTTAGTTGTTTAGTTTAGTTTAGTTTAGTTGTTTAGTTTAGTAGTTTAGTTTAGTTTAGTTTAGTTTAGTTTAGTTTAGTTTAGTTTAGTTTAGTTGTTTAGTTTAGTTTAGTTTAGTTTAGTTTAGTTGTTTTGTTGTTTACTTAAAAAAAAGTAAGTAACCTGGTTGCCTTTAAATTTTGAGTTGATTAAAATTAAACATTTGAGTTGATACAATGAAGGAAATTTGTTTAATAAATAGAGACTCGAAATATTATTGTATCTGAACCACATAAAAAATGTGATAAATCATGAAAACAGCACAATTTGGCTGCGTCATCACAAATAAAACACACACAATTACCCAATATACGTACAAAATCTTTTAATAATATTTTAATAAAGGTTGTCGAATTTTAAAAAAAATTGTCATTGTAATAACTCAAAATTTTAAGCAATCCAGGCAACTTTTTTTTTCTAAATAATTTTTACAGTGTGGTTTGTTTTGTTTTAACCTTGTTTTGTTTGCTTTGTTTGTTTGTTTGTTTGTTTGTTTGTTTGTTTGTTTGTTTGTCTGTTTGTTTGTTTTAGATTTGAGCCTGAACCAGACTTCATTTGTAGCAAGAATGAATATGGTTCGTGTTGAACACAATGTGTTTTTTTTTCCACATGTTTGGTACATGATGCTCACGACTACTCAAATGTTAAATACACACTCTGAAGCAGAACCAGTTGTGCACTCAAGGATCATCTTGTGTCAGTTTCATACAGTGCGGTGTGTTCGACCAAGGCCACTCGTCCTCAGAAACATCATTTCCTCTCGCCCGTTTCATCATTTACCGTCATTCTCTCGCGCTTATGTTACAGATCAATCACAGAACGCAATCTACCTTACTCCTTTGAAACTGAGAAAGAGCTGCAAATAACCCAAGCTCATTTCTGCTGACCTGGTAAAGAAATGAGATCGAATGGATGGAAAGAGACAAAGCTGGGGAAGCTATTAAACAACAGAAAAATACATTGGAGCCATTTAAGGGAATAATATCCTCATGAATATATCAGAGCTGTATTTTTTGATGTTTTAAAATATGTCAAGTGATTTAACACTTGTAACTTAGTAACTCCCCAACACTGATTCCCACACGCTTATTAATAACTCTGATGCAAACAACATCAACAAAAAAGAAAAAGAGTGGAAAGGTTAGAAAGAGGATAGTCATGCGGAGAGGAGGATGTGCTTCAGCGCTCGGAGAACTTGAGCTCAAATCGAAACCCCACAGACACAATCTGTGCCGACCCAAATACTGAACAAACACTGAGCTTTCAGCACAAGAATAAATGGCCTTTCAAAGGGTTCGGGGGGAGATTTTTTTAAATATTTGTGTCTCTTCTGCTCACCAGGGCTTTATTTATCTGATGAAAAAAAATACAGTAAAAACTGTAATATTATTTTAATTTGAAAATAAGTGTTTTCTATGTGAATATAAAGTAAAATGTAATTTATTCCTGTGATCAAAGCTGAATTTTCAGCCGCATTACTCCAGTCACATTATCCTATAGAGGGATCGTGATGTAAGCTACGCAATGCATTTTGGGACTTTAGGTCACGGAGGCCGCTGTCGATACTGTGTTGTATAGGAAATTGACGCTTTTAGTTCTAAAAGTAGATCTAGTTCAGCTAAAAACAGTTACAATGGTGAACGCGTGTTGTGTCATTAACTGCCATAATCGCACTCACGACCGAAGTGGAAAACTAATCGCAAATGCAGTGTGATTGTTTAGCTTTCCCTCCTGGAAACAGCACATTGGATCTCATTCGTGGACTTTAGGACACAGACACTACATCAGCGAATGTGTAGTAGTATAGGTAGACGTACAAACTTGTGTTAGATAGTTAAAAACACATTCTAATGGTGTACGCTTACTGTGTTATGGACTGCTATAGCCGCTCTCATGAACTGCATGGGGGAAAAAACCTCAAATGACGCGCAATTTTTCAGTTTAACAGCTTAGAAACAACTGGTGAGGGTGAAAGTAAACCTCAATGAAAATAAACAGCTTACCCAAAATGTGTCTTTATAATTTGTGTTTATTTGTTATTCATAACAGAGATGTATGATTTCTGAACCGCATATGCGTACGCCAAAAATAATGATTCTTCATTGCTTCTCTCAGTAGAAGGAAGCTTGTTCTTGTACCTTTTAAGTTCAGTAAAGCTGTTTAGTACTGTAGGCTAAAGTTGCGTTCACAATTTAAATAATTTCAAAGCTGCATTATGGGCCATACTCTCATATGTTATCCCTTATGATTTAACGTTACGCTATGGAATTGCAATATGATATAACTTATGTTGATTAAATAAAAAATGACCCACTGGCTGAGATCAAGCAATATTATTTTAAATATCAGATACAGACTTTTTCGTTAGGCTATATTTAAAAAACCTGCGAAAGAGAAATCAATGTGTAGTCCTGTGTGTGGTGCGATAGACGACCGTATGATTTCTGATTGTATGAAATGAGATGAATATGTGCAATGTCCTGACATTACGACCGAGCGCTCATGTACGCAAGAGATTCAAATATTAGTACACTCATTACAAGTGAGTGCAAGCAGTTCTTAAAAAGTATTAGCGTGAATACAGTCGTTTTTTCTGTAGTGATTCGTATATCAGTACGCTCCTGAGCATGACCTAAAACATGGCGGCGACTGCCCAGAATGCAACGCGCAGTGACGTTGATTCCCAGACTCTATAGAAATCATTATAATATGAGGATTTGTCACTTTTGATCAATTTAATGCTTCCTTGCTGTATAAAAGTGTTCATTTCTTACTGACCCCAAACTTTTAAAATGGTAGGGAATAAAAAGGTATATTAATGTCTCAGTTGTAGACAGCAGTGAGATAAAACTGAACGTATCTTCTAAAACTCTCCATGCGTTTCCGAAGAGATCTTGACAACAGGTTTTAACATTGTATCTGTATATGAACATTTTCCATCCAATTTTACATACATTAAAATATACATTAAAATTGTATATCTATGCTGTTGCTGTATATTTAAACACTCTCATGTGCATCTTTTTATTCTTACTTTCACTGAATTTTATATGAGAAAATGTGTGAGATAAAGTTAATGCTTAAATAAAAAAATTAAAAAAGAAGTCTCCTGAGCTACGAAAGAAAAACCTCAGAGCTATGACACTGACCTTTAAAAGGTCAAGCCGGAGAGGGTTTTGGTATAATTAAATGCACCAGAAGGGCTGTACAATCTGCAGTAACCCGAATAAGTTGGCAAAACTCAAAATATTTAAGTTAATCAGCTGCATCAAAATGTATCATTTAAGTAATTTAGGTAAGCAGATTTTTACTCTTGAATTAACATATTTGAGTGAGCTAATTCATACATTTAACTTTCAGATGGACAGTAACTAAGTACATTTACTTGAGTACTGTACTTAAGTACACTTTTTGAGTATCTGTACTTTACTGGAGTATATTTTTTCTGGATACACCGTAAAAACTAATTTGTTCAGTTTACTTAATTAAATTATGCAAACTTGTTGCCTTAAATCAATTAAGTAAGCATTACTTAATTCTATTAAGTTGTTCTGACTTAAACCGTTTAAGTTTTGTCAACTTAATTCTATCTGTGATCTGAGGAAGCGTACACTCTAAAAACTAATACTATGATTTACTCAAATTTTTTGGTGAAACATTTTTACAAATTGAGTAAATTTTAAAGCAGTGAAATCAATTATAGACACCATATGAACTGAGTAAATGTAAGTAAAAAAATTAAGTAGATCTGAGTAACTGCATTTGTTACATTAACAAATTCAATTGAGTAGAAAAAATTGGGTAAAAAGCATTTAAAAACCAATATTTATGACTAATATGAACTGTTTTTACTTATGAGTATTACTAACTTGTATAGTATAACTTTAATTTCTTCTAAACCTTTGTAAAATACTCCACAGTCCACACAAACACACTTATACATGACATGGTCTTTATTGTCGACGAGTACAGCAATAACGTTACAGCATATATTACTGTTTTGACATTTAAAGAATAACCGTTATTTTACAACATTTAAACTCATGTAACAGACATTTTAGAAGTAAAAATGAAACATTTAAAAGTAATTCAAGTGTAATTAACCGGTCTGTTATGCCATTTCCACCGTATCAGCGCTGTTTCTCGAACGTGAGATGGACTAACGTTAGCGGCCTGCGGGTGGACTTTGAACTTGAGACCGGTTTCATTCGTAGCTGAAAGATGCTGCGAGGCGCCACTCCATAACCTGGCAATAAACAAACAGTGCCCAGTTTAAATAAGATTTTATCATCCAAATTCATTATATTCATTATCTTTACGAATAAAGTTGTGTGTTTTGAGCAACACAGCAGGCATTTCAAAGACCAACGCCACACGTTAACTTAAGGTGACTCACACTGCGTCCCTAGATGTTGTTTTGAATTAAACAAAATCCTTTTTAGCACAGTAATGATTATATAGATAAAACAAAACATACAAACCTGAATTTCACAGAGGAAATGCCCCAATTCTGCGATGCTGAGAAGAAGAAACTGCTCTGGTGACTGAGGAGAATTCAAATATCCGCACTCACTCAACCGTCGAGCTGTCGTCGCGTCAGAGGGCGGGGGAGGGGTGCATTGTTTTAATCCCTTAAATTTACTCAATTTCTTCAGTGTGTGTTAAATATTAATAATCTTGATTTTAATTTAGTAATATTTGTGGTTCTTAAAACATATCGGTTTAATTCTCCATTCTCAAATATTTTGAAATACATTTCACAAATGTATTAAGTATATTTCAATTAAATAATTGGTTATTTGAATACTAAATTATTTTAGTGAAAAAAACTTAAATATAACTATACATTTTAGACAAAATTAACTGTTGGATTTTAGTCAATTATTTTGGTATGTTTAACTAAAACCATCAAGTAAATGATATTGAGAGATTTTATTAAGTTAATAAAGTTAATTATTACTGTGATATTTACTAAGCCACTGAATTATTTTTTAGAGTGTATACTCCCAGAGTGCATAGCGGCATGAATGTTTGGCTTCATTTTACCATTTGTCTTTGTCCGTATAACCCCAATAACGACAACAAATAAAATAGTAAAAGTCTTATTGATAATAAAAAAATAATAAAAATTCCTTGTTACCATTGTTGTGTTTTGCATGCTGAATGTTGAAGTCTGTGTGTTACTCAAGCATGGTCAACTGCTATTGTAACAGATATAGGGGGATTATATCAACCCAATTAAAAGTTTATTCCATAAATATTAGCAAAACATTTTTAACATATCATTATTTAACATGATATATAGTTATATTATATTACTATTATATATATGTGTGTATATGATTTCTTGTTGCGGCGCTGCATTAACAGGAAGAATATTTCATTAATATGGATGAAGTTCCAGGAGCCCAACCAAAGGGAACACTGATCACCATTACGGTGAGAGGAAGTGGAAGAAATGAGTCAAACGTCTAATAATAACCGCCCCGCCTCAAAATCACTTTGCCCGCCCATCCGGTGCTTTTTTGTTGTTGTTTTTTTTGGTACTTTTTTGGTACAAAATGGTACTCAAACCAGTCAAGTAATGTTTACTTGTGTTTTCTAAGTAACAAAGGCAGAGCATGCAAATAGTTCAGATTACTAAATTATTTTAAGTAAGGTCAACAAATTATTGGACATTAAGTAAAGTTCACTAAAAAAGTCTTAGTAAGAACAGCGCTGGATTTTACAGTGTACTTTTACTTTTTACTCCACTACATTTCTATCTAGGTCGAAAGTCGTTTCTGCAGCAGCTCTGAAAGTCGGTGGATGATATTTTTGATGATTTTTGGTGTTGTTGTTTTAGACAGTCTGTCAGGAATCACTCTTATAGGGTCATATACATTTTCCCAACTTTTTTTGAACACTGATCTGTTCATAGCAAAATGGAAGAAGACGGTTCTTAGGCACAAGTGTGTGCACCCATAGCCATACTTTGAAAGTATGTTTTAGTTTAAAAAAAATCAAGATTAGTTTAGTTGGCATACACTTGATGCATCTCTTATAAAATAATAACAATATAAACATCTGGGAGAAAGAGAATGGGAAAGTTGGGAGAATATCAGATGTGTATCAGTGTATTGGATCCGTGCATTCGGCCTTAAAGTGACAGCAGCTTTATAAAGAGCTTTGTAACTTTTATACAAGTATTTAAATGAGTTTAAGTTTGTCGTATGCTAGTATTGTCAGATGGAGCATCACTGACTGGCTTAAACCATGATGACAGTGAGCATTTATACAACAATAATAAAATAATGCATTGGCATAACAAAGGAGATTTACTTTTATACTTAAGTACTTTTGAAAACAAATACTTCTGTACTTTTACTTGAGTAAAAATCTGTTTTTACAACTTTCACTTGTAACGGGGTAATATTTGACCAGTAGTACTTTTACTTTTAGTCAGGTATTAGAGTTGTGAACTTTGTCCACCTCTGTTAACTTTAAATTAAACATAAATATAATGCATCTCAAATTAAATCATTTTAGTAGTGCAAACTTGGCTTGCTTTTTCAAGCTTGCCCCTTCAAAATAGTCTCACTTGCTAATTGTAAACACAATGCTTTGATAGCACAAAAACTTTGGCACTTATTTTTTGAATATACTATCTCTTTTGATTGTCATGGCAAAGCATGCTGGGAAATATAAATCCCAGCCCATTTTTTTTGTGTGTGTTAAATTTAAGTCGAAACACTGAAAGAACTCAGATTACTTAAAATGTGTCAGTTTTATGAACTCAAAAGAAAAAGGAAAGTTCTAAAAACTCATAAACGTTCATTTGATTAAGCTAATCTGTTTAATTTAGGTTTACCCTTCTCAAGCCAATTAAGGATGTATACCTGAAGCCGGATTGTGAATTCAGAAAATGAGTAACGCCTTCTACGGAGCCCCCAAAGGGACATGGTTAGGCTTGCTGCGGAAGTCAGTTGTATTACAGAACGCGACACACACATCCATCCTGAATTCAACCAATCAGATGAAGACTTCAATACTCGCGAAGTGTTTTCCAGGAAAGTTTCTCATATGCATCAGGCGTTCATCCTGCAGGCGGTAAAGACTAGAAGGGATTCAGCGACGGCCACTGGGCATTTTAATTACTGCATTTGCATTGGTGTAAGGGTAGGTGTAGACAGTATTAAAACACAATCTGGTATTTTTATTTATTGCTATTTTATTGTGATATTTTGCCGAATTTCTGGCTGTTGCTGTATCCCTTCTTAGCCACAACCGTCTGAGGCTGAGACTAGGGCTGAATCCAAAATAGGGGACTAAGGGCTAAACCCTTAAATAGTGCACTATTTGAGGGGACAGCCATTTGTATTGGTGTCCGACACTGTAGTGGACATTATTGAGTGCACTCATTCAATCCCACATTGCACTGCAATAATGTACACACAGCTGTCTGACTTCACACACTCATTTTCATTCACTCCTTCAAGTGGTACGTGGGCGTCACGTCTGAGGCTGAGAGTATATTACAGCCAGGGCTTGATACTAACACCTGCCAAATGCGAGTGGATTTCAGCAGAGGCGTTCCAACCCTTTGGCAGGTTGAATTTTATATATAATATATACCGTTTTTACTTTTAGTCTTTTATTATTTTATCTTATGTAGTGTTGTCAAAAATATTTTTGGATTGATCAATTCGTATTGATACTGAAATATCCGAAATGCTCACAATACACCTTTTTTTTCTTCTTTTCTTTTTTTACAGAATAGACACACGAGACCAGCTGCGCTCTCTCTCTCTCTCTCTCTCTCTCTCTCTCTCTCTCTCTCTCTCTCTCTCTCTCTCTCTCTCTCTCTCTCTCTCTCTCTCTCTCTCTCTCTCTCTCTCTCATAACACACACAAACCCGCCTCCACTCACTCGCTCGCTCGCTTCATTTGCTCCGGATGAATATTGTTGCTGTTGCTTGAATTACGCCGTGGGATTGCGTGGATTGTGCTTAATTTTACTAATTCCCGCAGATTTTCTGCTCATACCCAAAGCGCGGCTCATGAGGCCCCCTTTCAGGACTAAATTGAGCTATTTTTTTTTTTTTTTGCTGTTTATTGCGCTCAAACCAGTGCTTCTCAAACTTTTTTGGTCATGAGTTGCTGTTTAAACTGATGAGGCATATAGCGCATGCAGCGCACATATGCCTTAACTGTCCTTGTTAGAGAATTTTTTACTTATAGGCCTACTTTTATAATGGCTATTATTGATCACACATAAACTGACATTTAACAGAAGAGACTGGGTTGTGTTTTAGGTCATATTTAATTGTATTATAGTGATAATCATATGCACACTTATTGCCTGAACCACATATTAATGTTTAATATTTTTAAGTAGCCTAAAAGAAAAGAGGCAGGGTTGCGTTTTATATTTTGTTTGTAATAAATATATGCAGTGAAGATAATCAATATGCATCTGATCAATATGCGTCAATCAATTGCCTGAACCACATTTGTGTGGCCATTTATGTTTGTTAATTAAATGAAAAGAGGCAGAGTGGTGTTTTATGACATTTCGTTTTATTGTAGCCTAAAATATATACTAAATGTATAGAGAGCGGACGTGTGTCCTCCCGTCTTCAGGAATTCGTTCTCCCGAATCGAACTTGAACGCGAGACAGGCGGAAGTAGCGCTGAAAGCGGCCGTCATCCTGACGCAGCTCCTGGAGCGCCTTGAATGTGCGTCTGTTCTGCTTCAAACACTCGTTTTATACACGCGTTCAATTCGAGGTCGACGTGCGAGCGGATTCAACATGTTCAAGGATTTAATAGATGAGAATTTGACGCTCTATTCGCATTCGGTGTGAACGCAGCCTCTCCTCCTCGCCAACCACATTAACACTGAGAACAAGATATGCCTCATATTTTCTGCATTTAGCTTTGAATGACCAGCACCTGCCTGGGATGTCTGTGAGACATGTCTGTCTACTGCTTTTCTCTTGCCTTTTATAAACCCATCCATCTTCCATGCAACGTCAGTTAACTTGGTTGTTGTTTTTTATGTCCCGCGCCCCCCGCAGTACCTGTGCGCCCCCCTTAGGGCACCACTGGCTTAAACAGTTAAATATACACAGAATAATGTCTAAATGCTGGTCTTTGTGAGTATCCACGAAAACAGTCAGTTCTGTTTTGAGTGAATGTAAACCGTTGAGAAAGAAAACACATGTAACAGTGTAATGGATCCGTGCGTCAGATCTTAAAGTGACAGCAGCCTAATATTCTTGCTGCCAAATCATGAGATAATATAAAAAAATCTATAAGGACGTTTTTCCCCATGGTATTGATGTCAAAATGATGGTCAGTGAAAATGCTGAGTGGCTAGTAACTTTTGGAAAACCACTAGCTACAGTGGCTGGTAAGCAAAAAAGTCAAGCCCTGATACTGAAGGAGAATTTGATGCGTCATTGACAAATATCTCATCTTGTAAAATGTGCGGTCAGTACCGCCACTCCCTATGTGATCGTGAATTTGATGCGTCATTGACAAATATCTCATCTTGTAAAATGTGCGGTCAGTACCGCCACTCCCTATGTGATCGTGAATTTGATGCGTCATTGACAAATATCTCATCTTGTAAAATGTGCGGTCAGTACCGCCACTCCCTATGTGATCGTGAATTGGAAAGCGAAAGTAAAAATCAAGCGTGCATTTAAAAGAGTTTTCAATACTCTGCATATTTTCCCCTCCCATCTCATATTTTTTCCTTCACCATGTCCCTTTAGGGGCTCCGTAGAATCCGTTATCTCCTTTCCGATTTCTAGGCATATCCCTACTGCTTTTAATGGACAATTTTCCCAGTTCAAAGACATGTTTTCATGTTTAAAATTCAAAAGTGCTAAGTGTAAATGCTCTTACGTCTTGTGTTTCACAGAGAAAGTTACCATTTGAGTTTGGAACAAAATGAGGGAATCAAATGACAAACAAAATAAGGATTAAATGACGAAGTGTGGTGATCTGTTCTTTTGAAAACAGCAGTTGTGTTTTCAGATCTGGGCTCGGTACATGCAAAAAGCGCTCTGATGCATGCAGATAATTCAGCGTGTTGTCCTGCTCACTGTGGAGAGTTAAAAGCGCGACACCTTGTGAAATGACCAGGTCCTGCTTGAAGTCATATCCACAATGAGCAGACACATGATGAAAGCGCAGGCCGTGTCCAAAACACAAGTAAATTACGTCCGTAAAAGGGCCTGCGGGGTTTGAATTGGCACCGCGGCGTTCCTGAAGGCAGATTACAGTCCAAAGCAAAGCCCTAATGCTGGGAATGCAATGCGTAGGAAAAGCATGCGCCTCATTAGCAGCGCCGTCTTTATTAGTCTGTTTGAAGTCTATCTCTGTTCACGGTGCCAGTGCTGCGTCTGTAATGTAAGCAATAAACATCACTATAGCAACTCGCATTGTATGCATACGGTGGAAAGAATGGCTGCTTTCATGAACACTGGTGCACAATGCTCTCTCTCTGAGACGGGTCTGTCATTAGGAAAGGATGATGGCACATTGATTCATACAACAGTGTCAGATAAAGACTCAACGGGAGCAGAACCAATGCCAAACTACAGACACAGTACAAAGTCCACATGGTTATTGTTGTAAAAAAAAAATATATATATATATATATATATATATATATATATATATATATATATATATATATATATATATATATATATATATATATATATATATATATATATATATTTATTTATTTACCATCCATCCATCCATCCATCCATCCATCCATCCATCCATCCATCCATCCATCCATCCATCCATCCATCCATCCATCCATCCATCCATCCATCCATCCATCCATCCATCCATCCATCCATCCATCCATCCATCCATCCATCTATCTATCTATCTATCTATCTATCTATCTATCTATCTATCTATCATTCTATCTATCCTCTTCTGACATCCATCCATCCATCCATCCATCCATCCATAAATACATTTATTTTTTATAATGAGGTTTTATTTTAGGGTATTTAAGTATATTTTGAGTGTTTAAAATGTGTTTTGCATATTTTATTAGTTTTTAAATAAATAAAGAAATACTTTATATATTTAGGGGTGAGTAAATTGAAATATTTTATGTATTTATTTATAAACAAATTTATTCTTTAATTATTTATTTATGAATAAATATATGAATATATAAATACATTTATTTTTTATACATTTAGGGACGTGAAAATACATATGTTTATGATTTTTTTTAAATAATTTATTAATAAGGAAATACATAAATAAAGAAATAATATTAAAGAAATAAATATTTCTGTATAATTTTAAGAGTGAGTAAATACAAATATTTTTGCAACTGTCATTGTTTATTTTTAAAGAAATAAATATATATTTTTGCTAGTTTTATATGTAAATTAAACAGTTTTATGTATCTTTATATATAATAAATGTATTAACAAATACTTAGTAAATGCATGCTTTGATAATCTTAAGCGGAAAGTAAATTAAATATTGAATGTGTATTTTATTATTTATTTATAAATGTTAAAAAGAAAACCTTTTTTTTAATTAAATTTAGGGATGAGTACTAATTTATGCATGTTTTATAATTTATTTATAAACAAATACATTTTAAAAAAATTATGGGGAAGTAAATACAAACATTTATTATTCATTTATTTATAAATAAATAAATGAATAAATATGTTTATTCATAATACATTTACGGACCAGTAAATAAAAACAATATTTGCAATTGCAATTTATTTATAAACAAATAAAATCTGAGAACCTTCTCATGTTTTGCTATTAATTATAAAGTGTCCAACATTTCACACATTTATTTATTTATTTATTTATTTATTTATTTATTTATTTATTTATTTATTTATTTATTTATTTATTTATTTATTTATTTATTTATTTATTTATTCATTCAAATAAAATAAGTGCATGAAATGGGCATTGAAGTGCATACTTCTTCCTGTAATTTTCAGTGTGAAAACACTAGTACTATTTTTACAGAATGGCTTAAAATGGTAGCCTGGCTCTAACATCTAACGTCTTCGGACGGTAACTGTTTCTCGTGGGGTCGGTATTGCCATCATTTAAGTTACAGGGACTGGTCAGTTATTTTATTGCCGTCCATCTCTCACCACCCGCGGAGTTACCGACTGCTTTTTACAAACGCAAGGTCGTTTTGATGTAATAGCTGTCCAAATCTGAGTTTTCAACAATATATAACTTCAAAATTCACTGTTTGTAATCATTTTTGACCACTGCAGAACACCATACGGTTGCTTTGCTGTTATTAGGAAGCATTTATAGACTTGTATTTCCTTAAAATGCTGGCAAGTATTTAGAAGAGCAATATATTTCATCACCGCTCAAACAAATTAAAATAAAAGCACTTAAACGTTTGAATTGGTCCGTTATTTATAGCAGCATTTATTATCATACCAAGCATATGACATTTTAGTTACAGCATACAATCATGTTACGGACCGCGTGAGCGGCGCGTTCCCGATCACAAAACTCTCCACCGTGGCGTGAATAAATCACAATCCGAATGCACGAGTTTTAGGTTTTATCCTATAGTTTTATCACTGAGGTGGCATGCACATGTGCACATTTAGTGTCTGATTTCCATGAGTGAAACAGGCGAAGGGCGAATGACATACGTCACGGCCAAACGATAGCGATTGGTTACGGCAGATCCAGAGCGGCTCAGGGCAGATCCAATAGTTTTAAACCTCAACAGGGTGCCCGCCTTCACGGAAATAAACGCTTGTCAATGGAGAGTGGCCAGACTCTATGTACAAATGAAATGTACGAGAGTCTGGTAAGACCAGGCTATTAAAATGGTGCATGAGTTCATGATTTGATACGCAGCTATAGCGCAAATTACAGTATTATGAGAAAATTAAGTGTTCCTCCATTATGGTCCTTAAATTGCATCTTAAATATAATGATATATATGTAGAAATCGAAAACAAATTCAAACGTTGTTTATCAGTAATGGGATGCCTCCTGCTGGAATAATCAACACTGTTTGTTCATCTGTTTGTTTATAACTTGGTATGTTTGTTTGTTTGTTTGGGGTTATTATGCAGATTTCTATTGAAAAGGTTTCCACGTAAGCGGCAGAGCGTAGAATCATTGTTAGCATACAGTATGTTGTTTTCACATCCGAAGCGTTGTGAGATGCGTCACTGTGCCGCCATCAGCTAAATGTGTTGTGTGAGTTATTAGCACATTAGCGAAGCTCTTCGACAACATCCTGACAGCCCTTTCTGTTACCACTTCATCACTTCTCTTGTCATTCTGCAGTTTGCTCTTTTTCTGCTCCGTGCCGTTATTAATCGGTATATAACGCCACATCTCATACAGCTCATATTTACTAGATTGAAGCTCATTCAGTCTTCTGTCAGTCTTCCTTCTCTCATGAAGAGAGAGAGAGAGAGAGAGAGAGAGAGAGAGAGAGAGAGAGAGAGAGAGAGAGAGAGAGAGAGAGAGAGAGAGAGAGAGAGGAGAGAGAGAGAGAGAGAGAGAGAGAGAGAGAGAGAGAGAGAGACTCTCCTGATGCGGTGAGCAAACCAGCCCGTCTGGGAGGTCTTAAAATATTCTCTTAACTGGGACAGTTTGAGAAGGTTTGGGTGGTTATTGGTTCTGTAGGACTGAGATTTCACACACACACACACACACACACACACACACACACACACACACACATTTACTTAGCTGTCTAAACAAGGACATAACATGCACTGCTGTTGTTTCTATATAAAGCTAATTATAATAATAGACTGTAGACAGAATGGCCGTATTTATTACATTTGGGTGTATGAAGGATTTCTTAGTTTTTTTAAAACAATTAGTGCCTTCCAGTAGAAATATTTAATCTTCCGTAAAACAAGATATTGACTTTAGAAGGAACACAATGTGTTTGATATTAAAACTTCTGATCAAGCGATAACCTTGAATTAAAAGTCAAATGTATTCATAAAACAAAACAAACAAAAATATTTGCCAAAAAAAACAACAAACCTAATGCATTAGAAAGTTAGAATATGTTTTATTAATAAAAGCACAATATGTATTTATTTTATTTAATTAGTAACTTTGTATAAAAACTCTAGTATAAATATTCAAAGTAATAAAAATATGAAAACAAGATGCATTTACTTTATAAGGAAAATACTGTGTATCCCGAAAGTATTCACAGCGCTTCACTTTTTCCACATTTTATGTTACAGCATTACCCCAAAATTGATTAAATTCATTATTTTCCTCAAAATCCTACAAACAATATCCCATAATGGCAATGTGAAAGAAATTTGTTTGAAATCGTTGCTAATTTATTAAAAATAAAATAAAGGGGGAAAAAATCACATGTTCCGTGACACTCAAAATTGAGCTCAGGTGCTCCAGTTTCCACTGATCATCCTTGACATGTTTCTACAGCTTGACTGGAGTCCACTTGTGGTAAATTCAGTTTATTGGACATGATTTGGAAAGGCACACACCTGTCTATATAAGGTCCCGCTGTTAATAATGCAGGTCAGAGCACAAACCAAGCCATGAAGTCCAAGATATTGTCTGTAGACCTCAGAGACAGGACTCTATCGAGGCACAGATCTGGGGGAAGGTACAGAAACATTTCTGTTCTAATGAGCACAGTGATAATCCGTAAACAAAAGAAGTTTGGACCCACCAGGACTCTTCCTAGAGCAGCCGCAGGCCAAACTGAGCGATTGGAGGAGAAGGGCCTTTATCAGGGAGATGACCAAGAACCCAATGGCCAATCTGACTCCAGCATTTCTCTGTGGAGAGAGGAGAACCTTCCAGAAGAACAACCATCTCTGCAGCGCTCCACCAATCAGGCCTGCATCCTCAGTAAAAGGCCGTCTGGAGTTTGCCAAAAGGCCCCTGAAGGACTCTCAGACCATGAGAAACTAAATTCTCTGGTCTGATGAAACAAAGATTGAACTCTTTGGCTTGAATGGCAAGCGTCATGTCTGGAGGAAACCAGGCACCGCTCGTCACCTGGCCAATAGCATCCCTACAGTGAAGCGTGGTGGTGGCAGCATCATGCTGTGGGGAAGTTTTTCAGCGGCAGGAACTGGGAGACGAGTCAGGATCGAGGGAAAGATGAATGCAGCAATGTACGGAGACATCCTTGATGAAAACCTGCTCCAGAGCGCTCTGGACCTCAGACTGGGGCGAAGGTTCATCTTCCAACAGGACAACGACCCTAAACACACAGCCAATAACAAAGGAGTGGCTATGGGACAACTCTGTGAATGTCCTTGAGTGGCCCAGCCAGAGCTCAGACTTGAACCTGATTGAACATCTCTGGAGATCTGAAGATGGCTGTGCACCGACGCTCCCCATCCAACCTGATGAAGCTCGAGAGGTCCTGCGAAGAAGAACGGGAGAAACTGCCCAACAATAGCTGTGCCAAGCTTGAAGCATCATACTCAAAAAGACTTGAGGCTGTTATTGGTGCCAACAGTGCTTCAACAAAGTATTGAGCAAAGACTGTGAATATTTAAGTACATGTAATTTATTTATTTATTTTATACATTTTCAAAGATATTGAGATGTTTGTAGAATAGAGGGAACAAATAATGAATTTAATCCATTTTGGAATAAGGCTGTAGCAATAACAAAATGTGGAAAAAGTGAAGCGCTGTGAATACTTTCCGGAAGTTCAGCGCTCTTGAGTTGAATATAGGAGCCTTCCAGGAGGATTAAAGGCAGTGAATGTGTGTGAGGATTGAGACACACACATTTCCCCTGGTCTCTGTGGGCCATGTGTGTGCGTGAGACACATCCCAAAGGTGTGATGTTTGGCCAAAGATGAGAATAACAGTTTGAGATTGGGTTTAACACCCTGCGCCCCTGCTTTAAAGACAGAGCAGCATACGCGTAAATAGGCTTTATCTTTTACAAGCTTAAACTCTGTGTAAAACACATCAGAGTCTTGACTCAAAATTTATTTCAGTTTAGTTTATTTTTTGCATATAACATCATGACTATAATGCACATAGTAATATTATCTATTCTTTTTATTATAATCATAATATAATGGATCTTTATTGATTATAATGGAAAGGGACCATGAAAATTCCTCAAAAAAAGGAAACATTTAATGTTAAAATGTATTAATTTTAAAATTAATAATTTAATCAGAATTATTTGTCAAAAATGTACATCAAAATTAATAGTCACATAACAATTATATTAATAATATATAATTTATACAAATAAAAATTACAGTGTGTGTGTGTGTGTGTGTGTGCGTGCGTGCGTGCGTGCGCGTGTGTGTGTAAGAATGTTATGTTATTAATCAAAATAAATAATCATATAACAGTTATATAAATAATATGTAATTTATATTAAAAAAATTATATAAGATATTACAATATGTGTGTTGTTGTTGTTGTTGTTGTTGTTGTTGTTGTTGTTGTTGTTGTTGTTGTTGTTGTTGTTTTTGTTTGTTTGTTCTTGTTTAAGTGTGTGTGTGTGTGCGTGTGTGTATATATGTATGTATGTGTGTGTATGTATGCATATATATATATATGTATATATATGTATGTATGTGTATATATGTGTATGTGTATGTATATATATATATATATATATATATATATATATATATATATATATATATATATATATATATATATATATATATATATATATACATTTTTCTTTTTCTTATGTTGGTGAGGCCATCCAATTTGTGACTTTCTTAATATAAGAATGGGGTAGGAGTTTATAAGATTTTTTTTCTTCATCCTACTCCTGTTCTTTTTGTCATGGAATGCATTTCTGTTGTGTTTGAGGATTGTTGTTGTGGCATTTCATGTTGCATTACCATGAAAAGAGAATGCATAAATAAAAAAATAAAAAAATAAAAAAATATCTCAGGAAATAACAGAATTTTTTTATTTTTGTTACAATAACGCAGACCTGTTTTTGTATGTAGGTAAAAATGTTATGTTGTTAATCAAAACAAATAATCACAAATGTAAAATATAAATAGTATATAATATTTATATTAATAATAATTACAATAATCCAGTACATTTTTGACAATTGTTCTGACCTGTTTTAAAGTTCTGTACAAATCTAAAGTTATTCATCAAAATTAATAATCATAAACGTAAATTATATATGATTTATATAAATAATAATTATAAGCGTGAAATACATCAAAGTTCTGCATGTATCATTGTTATATTACACTGTAAAAAAATTACGTGGGGGGGGGGGGCATGTTTTTGTGAAATATGAGGACACAAATGTGTATAATGCCATGGGTCTGACACAGGTATTACAGGAGAGGGTGAAATATGAGGACATTACCCATGGCCCCACTTTACAAAAGGCTTATAAAGATTTTTTTTTAAAGTGTGCGTGCATGCGTGTGTGTGTTTGATGGATAGGTTAAGGGGCAGGGGCAGTGTAACAGTGTAAGGGGATGGAAAATACAGTGTGTACAGTATAAAATCCATTACGTATATGGAATGTCCCTATATGTCACAAAAACAAACGTGTGTGTGTGTGTTTGTGTGTGTGTGTGTGTGTGTGTGTGTGTGTGTGTGTGGTGTGTGTGTGTGTGTGTGTGTGTGTGTGTGTGTGTGTGTGTGTGTGTGTGTGTGTGTGTGTGTGTGTGTGTGTGTGTGTGTGTGTGTGTGTGTGTGTGTGTGTGTGTGTGTGTGTGTGTGTGTGTGTGTGTGTTTAAGAAAGCAGAACTGCGTGGTTGCGCTGTACGAGTCAAACCCCATTTGTCACCATTACCAAATATCTCACGACTGCAACAAGACGAATGCTGCTCTCTGGGTCGAGAGAGAGAGAGAGAGAGAGAGAGAGAGAGAGAGAGAGAGAGAGAGAGAGAGAGAGAGAGAGAGAGAGAGAGAGAGAGAGAGAGAGAGAGAGCGAGAGAGAGAGACATTTATTCAAATCAAAAGCTCTATTATGAAATTCTCCCCGGCAGGCAGGAGGTAAAAGCCTTCATTTACCATGATGCACTGCTTGTCCGACATGTACTTCCACCGGCGGAGCCCGCGGGGGCCGACAGAAGCTCCCAGCAAATTAAACTCATATTCATAACGCCGAGCAACGGCACGTAGACTTCACCTTCACCTCGGATGCTCGCTTTAAATGAGATGAGATTTCATTGCGTATGTCTCTTAGGGCCCGGAGCGCTGGGAAATAAGGAAGCTGAGACATTTGCTTGTGGGGTGAAGTGATGAAGTACGACAGCAGGCCTTCATACAGCGATCCTTCGGGGCGGGATAAACGTGTTCGGGGAAGGACGTGGGACTGATATCAGTAGTCACATACTTGGACTGTACAGGTGGTAAATGAGTGTAATCATAAACTGGCCGTAGGGAAACGCCTCCCATCGTTTGTAAAAATTACCGAGGATATTCATAAATCTCGTCCTCTATAATTAGCAGTTATGATAACAACTTATTATTTGGAGCATTTCGAATTTATTTTCAACAAAACTGTGAGAAATCTAAGCGTTTGCACCCTACAGGAGGCGCTAACTCTTTGCCACCTGGAATAATCTTAGGGCAAGGTACAGGACGTCCTGTTTCCTTCCCTCTCTAATACTTATTTGTTATGCGGTATCTCTGCTGCCAGACCTCTGAGTGCAGATATGGGTCCCGTCAAACCAACATCACACCTTTTCTAGCCCGCGGTGTAATAAAGCAGTGTTTACTAAGACGAGTTTCAGTCAAAACTTCCTGGTAAATGGATCCGAGTCTTAGCTGGTGATTTTGAGAACGCCCCGACTGGAACACCCTCAGGAGTGAAACCTGTTCGCAACACACTGATTGTAAAGTCTCGTCTTTACCGCCACAAGAGCTGTGATTCGTTTAACTTTTTCCCCGTCAGCGTTTAAAAAAAAAAAGTTGCCAGCCACCGCCAGGGTTTTTGACCATTTTCACTAAAACGTAATAGCCCGTAGAATATTTTGTTTAATGAATATCTGAGTATGTAATATATATATAAAAAAGAAAGAGCGGACCATCTTCTAAAAAAAAGAAAAATGTTTTATTCTGCATTCCTTTTTTATTAATACTTGAATATCGGTAAGTTTCATTTAAAAAAGCAACATTTTGAACAAATGCCAAGATTAAACCAAATATTGTTGGTTTAACTTAAAAAAGTAAGTAACCTGGTTGCCTTAAAAACTTGAGTTTATTGAAATTAAAAATTTGAGTTGATACAATGAAGGAAATTGGTTTAATAAATAGAAACTCACAATATTATTGTATCTGAACCACATAATAAATGTGATAAATCATGAAAATAGCACAATTTGGCTGCGTCATCAGAAATAAAACACACACAATTACCCAATATGCTTACAAAATCTTTTAATAATATTAAGTAAAGGTTATCGAATCTCAACAAATGTTCATTTTATTAACTCAAATTTTTAATTTCAATGAACTCAAAATTTTAAGGTAACCAGGTCACTTTTTTTTCTAAATAATTTTTTACAGTGTAATAAAAAAAGTTTAACATTTCTTAACTTATTTTGATGAGTTGAAACAATGTAAAAACATATGTTGTCATAACTTATTGAAAATATCATTTTTTACAGTGTAGTTAACACTCTTTCAGTTTGGGATTGAGCCTCAGACATTTGTAGCACTAGCCCAGTTTCTGCATTTCTGAGCGAGATTTGACCTTCAAACATCAGAGACACTGGCCAGTAACTTCTTTTTAAAATATTTTTTTTTGCAGTGTAGTAACACCTCAAATGCTTCAGTCCTGTAGCTCGTCCTGGGTCCACATCTCATTCAGTACATTGGATACACTGAAAAAAAAAAAAAAAATATATATATATATATATATATATATATATATATATATATATATATAGTTGGTTTAACTTAAAATTTACATTTATTGAAATTAAAAATTTGAGTTGATACAATGAAGGAAATTTGTTTAATAAATAGAAACTCAAAATATTATTGTATCTGAACCACATTATGTGATAAATCATGAAAATAGCACAATTTGGCATGTCTCACTGCGTCATCAGAAATAAAACACACAATTTGCTTACAAAATCTTTAATAATATTTTAATAAATGTTGTAGATTCTCAAAAATTATTTCAATGAACTCTTTTTTTAAGGCAACCAGGTAAATTATTTACAGTTTTGATTTATATTTATATTGTTTAATGTTGATCACGTTATTTCCATTTGCAGATGATTACATGTGTTCGCTCGTTTTACTGCGTCTTCCTCGCGTGTGTTTTGATCAGGAGATTCAGTGCTCATTCAGGAGATGTGTAATAGCGCCCCCTAGTGGCTGACAGTGAAAAACGGGAACCCGGAAAATTCAGTTTTTGGCCGGGAAGCTTCGTGTCACAAATAACGGAAAATTCCGTGTTTGGCGGGGAAAGAGTTAAGTGATTTGAATGAGTTCTAGTGGAGATAATCTAAGAAGTTTTACAAACGACATTCTCATTTCTTTCTCTCTCTCTCTCCCTCCCCCAAGTTATTCAGCAGTGGCCAAATTTATTAAAACACCTGACAGATCTAAAAATATTTAACCTTTTTTGCCTCCAAAACATGATTTAATTTCATAATGTTCATGAAACCTGCAGATGTTTGCTTTGACCATTAAATATCAGTTTTTATCCACTTTTAAGTTTAGTATTTGGTATGTCCACCTTTTGCAGCAATTTCAACAGCACATCTCTGGCATATCAATACACCGACATTATGACCTAATATTGTGTTGCCCTGACCCGTCGAGGCATGGACTCGACTAGACCTGTAAAGGTCAATCAATCAATCAACTTTATTTATATAGCGCTTTTACAATCACGATTGTGTCAAAGCAGCTTCACAGTGTCAAACAGGATAATATTGTGACAAAATTAGATTTGGCTGTACAGTCGTACTGGAGAAAACAGTGATGTTATCAGCTTATTTTAATTTATCATATAGCGACAATGTTGGCAGATCAGTATTTAAGTTTATAGAATTAAATAAGACCTAATTCATACATTTTATTTGTATAATAAGTTGAATAACTTTAATCATAATTTTAGTGTCCCCAACTGAGCAAGCCAAGCCAAAGGCGACAGTGGCAAGGAACCAAAACTCCATCGGGGCATGATGGAGAAAAATAAACCTTGGGAGAAACCAGACTCAGTCGGGGTGCCAGTTCTCCTCTGGCCTATTAACACACCGTGAATGATTATTATTCTGGCAACCTTACAGGTCAGAAATCATATTAGATTGGAATATTCAAAATTTCAGGGTATCACGGAAGAGACAGATTTATTTGGAAATAAATGATGGGATGGGGCGTCGATTACACAAGAGTATGAATACATGAAAGATCGGAATTATTGTGCCGAAGACGGGTTTTGAGCATGTCGTGCCGGTGAGGCAAATTCAGAGGAGACACCATTTGACACGGCTCAGCAGACACTCCAGGATGAGCTGGTCATGTCCAGGCAGGTCCACCATCAGATCCGGACAGGGCCCAGATCCGGGATAAACCTCGGGATAAACAGAGAGACTAACATTAGCGTAGATGTCACTCTTTTTATGATGTAACTAGTACATCAGGTGTTATGGGAAGTGTTCCCGGTTCCGGCTGACCTAGTTAATGCAGCCTAACAATCAGTCAATTGATTTGAATAATGAAAGTTAAAAATGTTCTATGTGTATGCCATAGTAAAGAGATGTGTTTTTAGTCTAGATTTAAACTGACAGAGTGTGTCTGCTTCCCGAACAATGCTAGGAAGACTATTCCACAGTTTAGGAGCTAAATAGGAAAAGGATCGACCGCCTGCAGTTGATTTAGATATTCTAGGTATTATCAACTGGCCAGAGTTTTGAGACCGCAATAGACGTGATGGAGTATAATGCGTTAAGAGCTCGCTTAAGTACCGGGGAGCTAAGCGATTTAGTGCTTTGTAAGTAATAAGCAAAATTTTAAAATGTATGCGATGTTTAATAGGGAGCCAGTGCAGTGTTGACAGAACTGGACTAATATGATCATACTTCCTGGTTCTAGTAAGAACTCTAGCTGCTGCATTTTGGACTAGCTGGAGTTTGTTTATTAAGCGAGCAGGGCAACCACCCAGTAGAGCATTACAATAATCTAGCCTTGAGCTCATGAACGCATGTACTAACTGTTCAGCATTTTGCATTGAAAGCATGTGCCGTAATTTAGATATATTTTTAAGATGATAAAATGCGGTTTTACAGATGCTAGAAACGTGGCTTTCAAATGAAAGATTGGTATCAAAGATTGGTATAAAGGTGTGCTGTGGTATCTGGCACCAAGATGTTAGCAGCAGATCTTTTAAGTCCTGTAAGTTGCTATGTGATGCCGCCATGAATCGGACGTGTTTGTTCAGCACATCCCACAGATGCTCGAATAAATTGAGATCTGGGGAATTCGGAGGCTGAGTCAACGCCTCAAACTCATTGTGCTCCTCAAACCTTTCCTGAACCATTTTTATTAATATAACTTTGATTGTATTCTATATGATGTGATATTGCTTTCTATTATATTGTATACATTTTCTTTCAATCTTAGGATATATTTGACCCTTATTTCAATGGCTCATTTTAGATATTTCACAAACTAGAAGTAACTTTGCAACTACATGTCAACTAGTGGTCATTATAGTATTATTAGACTGTAAGGTTAGGGTTTACTTATAGACAGTAGTTCATCAAAATTAAGTGTTAGCAGATATTAACCAGTCTACAAATGCTCTAATGACTGCTAGATGTAAGTTACACTTATCTGAAATCAAATAAAGTGTTACCATAAAGAAGAAAAGTGCAGTTTATGAAGAATTCCATTCTTAAGATTCCATTCCATTCTTCCATTCTCAGCACCTGTTTGCTACCTTGATTCAAATTCTGGAATTCAATTTGAATTTAAAAGGAATTCTCAGTTTTGTTCTCAATGACACGTAAACAATATTTATCGCTTTATTCTCGCAGTTTATGTCAACAGTGTTCTCTCGAGTGTTTCTGTTTTTATTTCTCATAAAGAAAGACATCTCGGAAAATTGCATTATTTCAAGGGCAGAAGTCTGCTTTGTGACAATATTTTCTCCTTTGATTGAATTTATCTCTGACAGAAAGGTAATAGAAATGAAATATTGTGTTAATGTTAACAGAACAGAAGGAAAGACACATTAAATTAATGTCGGGGGGGTGGAATAACCCAAATCCAGAAATACTTCATCCTGGCGGGATGTGGTAATGGCCCAACCGAGAGTCGTTTCATCAGAGCTTCTCTGAGCGCTCGGGAGCTCCAAAATAAGTTTGACATTAATCTCACAAGGTCCAATATCTCCCTGATCTTTTATCACAGCTCATGCTTTATATCGTGTCATCCGTCAAACGGGAACAGACGTAAACCTGCATCACCCTTCTCAATGAAACCCCAACTGAAATAGACACTAAATAAAAGAAAACGGCTGACAGTGTGTTTAAACAGCATAACTAACACAGGTAAATCTCTGTTAGCAGATTAACAGTGCTGTAAAAGATCCTGTAAACATATAAGTTGGTCCCTCAACGCTGAACTCACAGTTCAGGCCAAATAAATGAGGTCAGGTGTTAAATCAGCAGCCCTAGCAGAAAATTTAATCTCATCTCCCTCGTTTTCCTCCACCGTAGCTGTGAAAAAGGAGGTGTTGAAAACTTAAGTTCAATACAACCTGATGCATTCAGACTTTTAGGTTCTCTCAAGGCAAGTGCTCTCTCTCTCTCTCTCTCTCTCTCTCTCTCTCTCTCTCTCTCTCTCTCTCTCTCTCTCTCTCTCTCTCTCTCTCTCTCTCTCTCTCTCTCTCTGCGCTCTCTCTGCTCTCTCTCTCTCTCTCTGCGCTCTCTCTGCGCTCTCTCTCTCTCTCTCTCTCTCTCTCTCTCTCTCTCTCTCTCTCTCTCTCTCTCTCTCTCTCTATATATATATATATATATATATATATATATATATATATATTTACACACACTTGCATTTGTCATTATAGTATTAACATTTTACTGAAAAGAAGCTTAAATTGTGTTTTTCATTATCGAATTTCATCAAATTTCAGACATAGCCTACTGTACATTTTTTTTGTCCATCATTAGATCTTCATAGTAGGAATGCACCGAATCCAGATTTTTGGGCTTTGGCCGAATACCGAATCCTCTGGTTAAGATTCTGCCAAATCCGAATACCAAATCCTTCTCCCATCCTCTTTGTCACGTCTCTGTGGTATGTACTGTATTTATTGGCCTGTCAACGTTTGTGTGTGTTTACTCGCAGTTTATGAGGACATAATTCGGTTTATGGACTATTGTATGCGACTAAAACTTAGCAGTAGCAAGCAAAATGGTTTTGCACGTCAGACTAGTGTAACGTTATACAGAGAACAACAATGGAGTAACCGTTAGCGCATTTGAATGTCGAAGCACGCGATCGTGTCGTTTACTGATGGTTACTCACGCGACGAGCCAACAGCACAGACATTTGAAGCAGTTTTACTCACCGCCTGCTTCCAAAGCAGGACCGAACCTTTATCGCTGGGACCGCTCCGTCAAAAACACACTTCTTTGGTATGATTTGGTGAAGTCCTGTGACAGCAGTGACCGTGGAGATCCACTTTTGCAACGCGACTGAAACGATGTTGTGAAGCTTCCCGTCATTTCTGCGTTCAAATGCAGCGCTGCCTTCCCGGAATGCAATCCACATCAGGGATGCAATAGAATACAATAGAATACAATAGAATACAATAGAATACAATAGGCAACAGGATCCCAGGATGACTGTATACGTCCTTTGCCGTACCGGAAGTTGCTCAGAACTCATATTCCTTCAGTTTCATATGCAAATGTTAACAGTGGCGATGCTGTGTATTGTTTAGGGTCTTGAACCCGAACCCTTTCAAAAAGCCCAATATTCTGCCAAATCCGAAGACGAAGCCTGGATTTTATATTGTATTTCAACACTGTACTTATTAAAAGAAGCAGTTCTTTATTTGCCATTGCATTGCAAACAGGCAGAGACGCTCCCTGATAAGTGTGTGACACGATAGATGGGAGCTATGAGGTTTAGTCACAAGCCTTTTTAAGAAGAGTAATAAAGCTAGCAAGAGTTTTTACAAAGTAAACAGGGAACCAATAAACCTATAAGAGTAAATGTGTGATTTATTCATGCCGCAATGCATGATGGGAACACACAAACCCTTAACACTGCAGCAATATTCAATATTTAATTTGAAGGTCTTTGTTCAAACAACTGTGCTTGACTAGTTGGGCAATATTTGGGGTGGTAATGCTTGTCTAACATTTTTTTTTTTTTGTATGCAGTTTCAAGTAATCCACATTTCCCACACTGTAAAAATTCAGATTTCATTATTTTTTGCTTTTTTTTATGCATGGGCTTTTATTTAATCCCAAAAGTTGAGATAAACGTTTTTATTTTATAATAAAACTAAACTGGACAAATCAATTGGATAAACACAGTAAATTAAGATATCATTCATTTTAAATATTTCTTACAGTGTAGTATTTATGACTCAATAGGTCCAGTAAACTGTAAAATATGTACTGTAGTTGCTTTTATAGTGGGTGTGTCGGTAGAAATACCCAGGGGTCGATCTCAAGTCAGAGAGCTAACGTTATTGATCGGTAATATTGTAGAGATTCCACTTTTGCAAATATCAAAGTTACGTTCTCAACTGCTCTTGGCTAAGACCTTAAAAACCTTTAAAATAAATTTTTAAATAAAGATTATAGTATGTATAATGTATTCACTTTCATAAGAAAAAATAAACGTATATCGGTATCAATATCGGCATCGGATATCGGCAAAAATCCAATATCGTGGATCCCTAATTCACTTTCATATCCAAAATGCTAAATTGGAAAAGTATCCTTGTTTTAAAAATCAAAGAAATTCATGCTGTGCTGAAATGTTCATTGAATGCAATAGTATCTCTGCAATACTGCACTTTTCCTTGTGTTGTGCTGTAATAGTCCACATTAATATGATGAGAGGCACAGTTCTCTTATTTGTGATCTACCATGTTTATTGCTTGCCTTTCTAATGGCAGTCGCGTACCAATGCTGAAAGTAGAGCACATAAACTAAAGTACACAGTGGTTTACAGTGCCGTGTCTCCACCAGGACCACCTTCGGTTAATTGCAAACCCCTAGAAGACGATCATGAATCACTGTCTAGTGTTTGTGTGGACGATGCATCTTTGGAAATAGCTCCATTCTCACCCGAGCAACAATTATCTGCATTTAAAATCCAATTTAGCAGGGTGAACTGTGCCGACTCAGGCCCCAGGGGACGGTGGGGGTCTTTTGTACCCCTCTCAGCCGGACGTTAAATGTGACGTGACGGTCAAGAGTGGGAGGAGAGGTTTATTGCAATGCTTGACTGCAATTAGAGATGCCTGTTTGCGATAGGGCCAGGAGTTTAAATGTAAACCAACACAATTCCATTCCATACCAGACCATTCCATTCCAAATGTTTCCCAAACAGTTCCATTCCATACCAAATGGATCCATTCCATACCAAACGGATCCATTCCATACCAAAGCTTATATTATACATACAAATCATGCCTGCATGTATGCAAACTAGATATTTTCTGAAGAATGTGTGTGTGGTGTTTGCCCATGCATGATGCTAGGATGTTGTCAGGTTGTAAAGGTGTTGCTATGCAGTTGCTTAGGTGTTTATATGGTATTCTGGTCTTTAGTTATCTTCCTGCAAATTTTTTTTAAAAAATAATTATAATAATATAGATATATATTATTATATATCACATGGATCCATCATGCCTTGTTACCACTGTGCAGGCGGTGGTGTAATGGTGTGGGGGATGTTTTATTGGCACTCTTTAGGCCCCTTAGTGCCAATTGAGCATCGTTTAAATTCCACGGCCTACCTGAGCATTGTTTCTGACCATGTCCATCCCTTTATGACCACTATGTACCAATCCTCTGATGGCTACTTCCAGCAGGATAATGCACCATGTCACAAAGCTCAAATCATTTTAAATTGGTTTCTTGAACATGACAATGATTTCACTGTACTAAAATGGCCGCCACAGTCACCAGATCTCAACCCAATAGAGCATCTTTGGGATGTGGTGGAACGGGAGCTTCGTGCCCTGGATGTGCATCCCACAAATCTCCATCAACTGCAAGATGCTATCCTATCAATATGGGCCAACATTTCTAAAGAATGCTTTCAGCACCTTGTTGAATCAATGCCACGTAGAATTAAGGCAGTTCTGAAGGCAAAAGGGGGTCAAACACTTTATTAAACTAAATTGTAAAAAATAAAAAATAAACTTGATAGACTGTTGTTTGGTTGCCAAGGTGTTGCTATGCAGTTGCCAAGGTGTCTCTGTCTATGCTATTCTGCTCTTTAGTTATGATTCAAATCCATCCTTAAAATAAATATAATTTGTTGACATCCTTTAAATATACTGTATATTATTTTTGACATGTAAAAAATAGCAAAAAAAAGTTACAATGAATTTGTCCAATTGCCAAGGTTGCTATGCAGTTGCTAAGGTGTCTCTATGGTGCTGCTCTGCAGTTGCTAAGGTGTCTCTATGGTATTCTGCTTTAGTTATGGTTCAAATCTATCTTTCAAATATACATAATTTTGACATGTAAAAATAGATTGCAAAAAAAATTTACTAACATGTTGAGAGGTTGCCATGGCGTTGCCATGCAGTTTTTAAGGCATCTCTATAATATTCTAGTCTCTCATTATAGCTCAGGTTTGTCCTTCAAATATTGTTGTGATGTTT
Source organism: Pseudorasbora parva (assembly GCF_024679245.1). Taxonomy (NCBI): domain Eukaryota; kingdom Metazoa; phylum Chordata; class Actinopteri; order Cypriniformes; family Gobionidae; genus Pseudorasbora; species Pseudorasbora parva. The sequence goes on along the minus strand of NC_090173.1, from coordinate 12,191,833 downwards.
TAACTGGCCTTTCAAGCACCCATAAACGCTCGTGGGAGCTGTGTGTGCATATAAAATGTAGTGCCCTTGAAAAAGACACTTACACTCCCTGTTAGTGATGAAAACATGAAAAATAGCTTCTGTCACTGGACAATCAAAGCTGATTTTATTGCAATGCAATTTATTAGACCACAAGCGAGAGTTGATGTGCGTGTTTTTCCCCTGTTAGTGTCCTTAATTTCAGCATCTAAACACAACCTCAAAGACTCTAAGAAGCCTAAAGCAGCGACATGCACTTCAATAGCCATCATATCTTCACATATAGAAGAAAAGAGTATATTATATCATGTATAAAGCAGCCATGGCTCATGTTCACCCTCTTCAACTTTCAGAAAGATTACAGGCGATAAATGCTTGATTTACATCCCATCTTCTCCTGCCAAAGCTCAAGGTCTCATGTAATGAGGTTATTATCATGTTGCCTGTGTTTCTTGTATTAGAAAGTCTGCAGTCTAACAGCCTGAAGCATTTAAGTGAAGGAGAAAAGCCGCTCGCTGCTCTGCTCCAGGAGGTCGTGCCATCACACTTCTGTGTTCATTAGGATGTGTGCTAACATGCGACGAGCTGATTATAATCATACAATATCGTTCTGTAATGACAGGGTTTCACCAAAGGGATTTGATCAAATGTGACGTTTATGACTTTGTTCAGCGAGCGAGAGCCGAACATAAAACACAAAGCACTTCTCATGAATGAAGAGTCAGCGAGTTCAAGCAAGAGCTGTCCTTCGTGTTGCTCTCAGGCAGGTGTGTGAGTTTATTCTGTGTCAGATGCAAGCATTTGGGAGTAACTCATCACTCTGTTGAGTTTAACTGGAACGCGCTGCCCTCCGATGCCACCTGCGCACACTAACCTGTGCAGTTATGCAGGTATATTTACCCTTCAGACGCGTGTAAAATTGTCCCAGTATCTTTGTTTCAGGATTCTAGTTCAGAGCCTCTGCATTGCAGATTATTCTGACCCGTTTAGAGATGCGTGTGTGCTGTATATTTCAACTTTTTCTGCTCAGATATTGCTCTTTTCTAGCTCAGGAGACATATGGGAGTTCTTGGTTATATCATGTTGAATAACTTCCTTCAGAGTGAGTGAGTGAGTGAGTGAGTGAGTGAGTGAGTGAGTGAGTGAGTGAGTGAGTGAGTGAGTGAGTGAGTGAGTGAGTGAGTGAGTGAGTGAGTGAGTGAGTGAGTGAGTGAGTGAGTGAATCAGTGAGTGAGTGAATCAGTGAGTGAGTGAATCAGTGAGTGAGTGAGTGAGTGAGTGAGTGAGTGAGTGAGTGAGTGAGTGAGTGAGTGAGTGAGTGAGTGAGTGAGTGAGTGAGTGTTTCAGTGAGTGTATCAGTGAGTGTATCAGTTAGTGAGTGAGTGAGTGAGTGAGTGAGTGTATCAGTGAGTGAGTGAGTGTGTGAGTGAGTGAGTGAGTGAGTGAGTGTGTCAGTGAGTGAGTGAGTGAGTGAGTGAGTGAGTGACTGACTGACTGACTGACTGACTGACTGACTGACTGAGTGAGTGAGTGTGTGTATCAGTGAGTGAGTGAGTGAGTGAGTGAGTGAGTGAGTGAGTGAGTGTATCAGTGAGTGAGTGAGTGAGTGAGTGTGTGTATCAGTGAGTGAGTGAGTGAGTGAGTGTGTGTATCAGTGAGTGAGTGAGTGAGTGAGTGAGTGAGTGACTGACTGACTGACTGACTGACTGACTGACTGACTGACTGACTGACTGACTGACTGACTGACTGAGTGAGTGAGTGAGTGAGTGAGTGTGTGTATCAGTGAGTGAGTGAGTGAGTGAGTGAGTGAGTGAGTGAGTGAGTGAGTGAGTGAGTGAGTGAGTGAGTGAGTGTATCAGTGAGTGAGTGAGTGAGTGAGTGAGTGTATCAGTGAGTGAGTGTGTCAGTGAGTGAGTGAGTGTATCAGTGAGTGAGTGAGTGTGAGAGTGAGTGAGTGCACTTTGGCACAAATGCGAACATTTTTGGCAGTAATCTGTACGGCATATTTCAGATTGAGGAGTATGTGTTGTATTTTCATTTCAGATTTCACTATCTTGGCAAATACAGTTTGAGATCTCTTCTGAAACTCTAACGAGGAAAAATATAATATTACTGGGGTCTTTTTCTAAGTAGACATCTCCATTTTCATTCCATTTAATCTTACTGGTGTCTGAGAATCAGTTGAATTATTAAAGAGATCTCATTTGTGATTTTGCTGCTTCACTGGAGTGTCTTTACGCGTCTGATTCGATAAAACTCTTTTGCTGTGGCTCCACGTTTGAACGTGCCTTGGAGGTTGTAGAAGTCTAGCCTTGCCTCTGAGATGTTTGTTTCTGAAAACCACAGATAAAATGTATTACCATGCAGCATACAGCATCCCTCCTGAGCCCATACTGAAATCCCACACTTTATCAGGGACAAGCGTTTCAGAGCGCTGCTCTTCTGCTGCCATGTGCTTCCTGATATCTCCGGCACGTCAGATTGTGCTCGGCGCAGCGATGGGTGCATTACAGCGTGGCGTGTGCAGCCGGTGCTTCACGCTGTGTCCGGGGAAGGTGTTTGAGTCCTGGGGATGTGGTCAAATGAATAGCATATCACACAGAGACAGCAAGCCGTTTATCGATTCATCTCCGATCTCAGACGGGGCAGATCTGGGATCACACTCACTCTGTACAGGGCTTGTGTCGTGTAAACGTGATTTTTTTTATGCATACATTTTTATTAACATTTGTGGGTGTTTCATTTAAACAAGCAACATTTTGAACAAAAGTTGAGAAAATTGTGTTTTCTCCAAGAGTACAATGTGTACGCAATGCTTCTATCACTTGTTTCTGCTTCTTCTTCTTCTTCGCCTGTGTTTAGATCAGGTGATTATTGAGTGCTGCATGTTGTTGATGTTCTCTTGGCAATTGATAGAGAGCTGTTATAGTGTTTTGTGTGGTTCCTAGAATGTTGCCAAGTGGTACTGCTGAGCTATATTCAGTATAATCAATTTATTGATTATAAATATTTTTGTTTTTAACTTTTAAGGGGTAATTTAACCAAACGTTGTGATGTAATTGCAGATTTTACATTTTGGAGTGAATTGCCATAAGATATTATGGATGGTTGTTGGGAATGTTCTGATAGGTGGTTACTAAGGTGTTGCAAGGATGGTTGCTATGGCATTTCTTGGGTGTTGTATTATTAGGTTGTTGCTAGGCAGTTGCTGGGGTGATCTGATTGGTTATTTTCTGTTAGCATCATAAAGCCATATCGGCTTTTTTTATATTTTTATTTATCTCCCAACATTAGCAGCGTCTTCCTCTCCTCTTCCTAAACCTGCATACGGCCGTCAGATGCGTGTATCTGTATCACGCCTCATCGCTTTCAGCCGTTTTCTCATTTTCTGGCTCTTTGACTCCTGTCGCGTCTCTGTATCATGAGCTCGAGTGGCCGTTCAGTAAATGGAGATGGACTCCTTCACTTTCTGAATGAAATGTCTCTCACAGACGATCTCTCAACAATCTCCTTCTCACTTTTATAGGACTTGCATCATTGATAAACCAAAGCATTGATCTTTTAAAATAAAAGAGTTTATTGTTATATGAAAGCATATTAAGTCTTGAATAATATTATAATCAACCACAGGGGAAGAAATAAAATGTTTATGATAGCGCTTTAATCTGTTATATGATTTTAGATGCAGTGAGTTTTTCTCCTTATTTTGTGGGTCTTGGATTTATTGTTCAATTGAATTGTCATGTGTAATTTATGATGGTGTCAGTCAGGACATTTTTTATCTTTTGGAGTACTGTGCAAGTACAATATATCAGTATGAAATGTCCAAACATTCATTTTGCAAATATTGTACTAATCAAGATTAAGTGATATATTTGTATGAACAAGAGTCACGGTGAACACAGAGATCTGATCTCACCGTCTGGGATTGCATGAAGAGACAGATTATGCACAGAAATAAAGCATAATGCCTGCAAACCACAATAAAAACAATGCACAAGCTGTTTTAAAGATAAACCAAATATTGATTTGATTTTCTAGAACCTTCTCATGGTTTTTTTTACTGCTTGCGTCAGTGTGTAATGTTGCTGTTTGAGCATGAAAAAGGTCTGCAAAGTTAAGATATGGGAGTTATTCTCTAGTTATTCTCCATATCTGTGCGCTCTGTTTCTGAAAGTCTCCCTGGAAGTCAAGTCACCTTCATTTATATAGCGCTTTTCACTATATAGATCGTTTCAAAGCAGCTTTACAGATAGTCGGAAATAAATTGCCGATAGATTGTTTTGGCTGTACAGCAACTCTAGAGAAACAGAAGGGGGAAAAAAAGTTTTCTCCAGCAAAAGTAAGTTTTTGATTGATTCATTTCCATTCAAAATCTTTAGTTATTTACTTTGGGGCCAGTTACATACATTTTCATACAGCGTTAATACGGTCGTTTCCAATAATATCCGTAACGTTTTCATCTGTACAGAGGAAAAGTGAAGGAGGCCTTCACAGGGGAGAGTCTGCTGACACTTTAGGGCTGCATTGTGCTCATGTCTAGGCGCAGGTCCCCCATCTGATCTGGATGCGGCCCGGATCCGGCTGACTGCAGTAAACCTCGGGATAAACAGAGAGACATTCTTCTTTTATGTAACGAGTACATCAGGTGTTATGGAAAGTGACCCTGGTTCGGGCTGACCTAATGCAGCCTACTCGTCGGCGACTCGTCGGCAATTCTCTCTGATCGCGTCTTTGATTATTCACACTTCGTGATTGTCACTCGCGTGCACGAGCACCGATTGGCCTATATGATCTCGGGCATTTGTCGGGTCAAAATTGAGGCTAAAATCGGGAACTAGGAACTAGTTTTGTGAACTAGGCTTAAGGTTAAAGAGATGCGTTTTTAATCTGGATTTAAACTGACAGAGTGTGTCTCCTTCCCGGAAACTGCTTCCAATGCTAGGAAGACTGTTCCAGAGTTTAGGAGCTAAATAGGAAAAGGATCGACCGCCTGCAGTTGATTTAGATATTCTAGGTATTATCAACCCGTTCTCACTCCCAAGGCGTCAAAATCCGAAGCATGGTCAAGTGCCTTCCACAGTTAAGACGCTAAAGGTGCCCCTGGGCGTCATTTTGTGACGCGCTGGGTGCTCCATTCATTACAATGATAAACCTTTGGCGTCATAAACAGACGCATTTCATTATTTGCGTTTATAAAAGCAGACATGATTTTATTAATATTTAAAGGCTACTTTTATAGTTTGGAGCAACTAACTCCACTCCTACCCTAAACCCATATCTAAACAATATAAAACACATAACAGGCAAATAAATGTACAGTCACAAGTATTTATTGCAAAAACTGACCAAAGCAGTATAAAAGTATTAACTCATGTTGCATTCCAAGTCTTCTGAAGTCATACGATGTCTTCATGTGAAGAACTGAGTTGATCTTGATGTTTTAATCGCTGAAATGATGATCCCGCTGCCCCGTGAATGAACTCATTCAAATAATTCAAAAGACTCCTTAGCATGACGCAATCGGTCACAAGACACACGAGAGCCAATGACATTTTACAATCAATGCTGACGTAATGACGCAATTGGTCACAAGACATATGAGAGCCAATGAAATTTCACTATGAAATCTCACGTAACGGGCGCCAATATTTGAAATTTGATGTGTTCGTTGATGATCTTCGGCGGATGGAGATGCTGATCGCTTTTGGGGATTTTCTTCATGCAAATGAATCGTTTGGCATCGGAAAACTTGGATTATTTAACTTTTTTGAATAACTCGTGGATGCAGTCGTATGTTATATCCTGTGTTTTATATCATGTTCACACAAATGGGTAGGTTTAGGGATGGGGTTGGGTTACATGTTAAGCATGTCTAAATAGCGTAAATAAAATAAATGTAAATAAAATTATGCTTGCTGATTAAATTGAAAAACACACTCCAACATGTCATAATGACAAAATTATAAACTAATACAATTTCACCATGACGATAACATTACTAATACCCAGTTCGTCTGTGTATGACGCCAAAGGTTTCTCACTGAAATGAATGGAGCACCCAGCGCGTCGAAACATGACGCCTTGGGGCACCTTTAGCGTCTTTATTGTGACGCAGAAGGCACTTGACCATGCTTCGGTTTTTGACGCCTTGGGAGTGAGAATGGGTTGGTATTATCAACTGGCCAGAGTTTTGAGACCGCAATAGACGTGATGGAGTATAATGCGTTAAGAGCTCGCTTAAGTACTGGGGAGCTAAACCATTTAGTGCTTTGTAAGTAATAAGCAATATTTTAAAATGTATGCGATGTTTAATAGGGAGCCAGTGCAGTGTTGACAGAACTGGACTAATATGATCATACTTCCTGGTTCTAGTAAGAACTCGAGCTGCTGCGTTTTGGACCAGCTGGAGTTTGTTTATTAAGCGAGCAGGGCGACCACCCAGTAAAGCATTACAATAATCTAGCCTTGAGCTCATGAACGCATGTACTAACTGTTCAGCATTTTGCAATGAGAGCATTTGTCGTCATTTAGATATATTTTTAAGATGGAATAATGAAGTTTTACACATGTTAGAAACGTGGCTTTCAAATGAAAGATTGGTATCATGTAAATGCCTCCATCAAATACCTCCATTGTAGTCTTGAGTTTTCTTCCTGGAACGAACACATCACAAAATTCCTCATTTAAATAATTCCCGCCCAAGGCATATGCTAAATAAAGGGGCGTGCCCTGGTTGAGCAGTTTGTTGAAGCTTGCGGTTTTGGTAAGGGGCAGAATATTTCCCTTACACACTTGAAGCGATTGACCAATCACAACACACTGATCCATCTGACCAATCAGAGCAGATTGTGCTTTTCAGAAGGAGGGGCTTTATAGGGACAGGAACTAAACAGAGCGTTACAGACAGACTGGGAAAAGAGGAGCAGCAACGATGTTGAATATGAGAAAAACATTTAAAAACAACACTTTGTAAAAGACTTTAACCTATAAATAATTGTTTCCCCTTCTCACAGCACTGTAGTTTGCTGTTTTCAAGCATCATTGAGCAAAAGTAAAAAGAAAACATTTTGTGAGGCTTCGGAGACGTCCACTGACACACAGCTGCGTTTTTATTTTATTCAAATAAAAGTTTGCATTGGTGTGAAGTAGAGCTGTGCGGTGATACAGTAACAGGTGTTTCACATCACAGCTGATTTTACATCCTGTATTTGCACAGCTGGAACGCCGACCTGACCAATCAGCATCCAGAACTAGAATTATTCGTTTTATCATCATTGATGATGATTATCCATAATTATTGGTGTATCAGCATCACATGCAATCATGAATGAGTCCATTCCCACATCAGAGCCCTTGCTGGAGAGTGTAAGGCTGTAGTCATGTGAAATCAAACACTCCTGTTTGTTTGTTTATCCAAGCGGCCGCTGGCGGCTAATTAAGCGTTTAGCGCCTGATTACAGTTTTAGGCAGTTAACGCTGTAACTCACACGTTGCACACATCTGTTTTAGCACAGACCGCCCAGCAGCTGGCATTGTTTTCTTAAGGAGCATCAGCATTTGTTTGTTTTGACAGACACTTGTTTGAACGACTGCAGATGGCGCAGATATAGGGCGCCGCACAATTTTTCCCAAATTCAAATTTTCTCCGTTGAATTTAGCATTTTTTTTTGTTGTTTATTGAATTTTTCCTGGATTCTGTTTAAATGGTTCTGTTTTAATTTTTCAGAAATTTTTTTTCTGCATTTGGGTTTAACGATTAAATAAAAAAATTAAGAAAATTTTAAAAAAAAAAGTCTTATTAATTGAAACCTGTCACATGCCTGTCCTGTCTTGTGTGCACATGTGGGTTTGTCATGTCTGTGTTGGATCCTTGTGTAATGTCTGCGTCTTCCGTCCTCCCCGTGATTCTGTTGGTTTGTTTAAGTTTGTATTTATATTATTCTATATTCTGTGTTTTTCCCCCTCGTGGGTTTTGTTTTGAGTTTATGTTTTGTTTTTGTAAATAAATCATCTTTTTTCTGCACTTGAGTCCTCGCACCCTTTTCCCTTGTCTGTGACGTGACAGAAGGGTTGACAGTAGACATGACAAACCCACATGTGCACACAAGACAGGACAGGCATGTGACAAAACCATGAAAATTTTACAATTTATAAAAAATGTAAATAAAATGCTCCATGGTTCTATTTTTATACATGATAGTATTTATTTATTTATTTATTTATTTATTTATTTATTTATTTATTTATTTATTTATTTATTTATTTGTTTGTTTGTTTGTTTGTTTGTTTGTTTGTTTGTTTAATTGTTTAATTGTTTGTTTATTTGTTTGTTTGTTTAATTATTTGTCTGTTTGTTATTTATTTTTATTTTTTACATTTTTTGGATTCCATTTTAGTTATTTAATTAAATTTTAACAATCGAAAAACATGCACATTTCATTAAATTCAAACATTTCTAACCATTTAATTAATGAATGGATTATATTATTTATTTAAAAAAAGTGACATTAATAGGACAATATGTGATCCCCCCCCCCCCCCCCCGAAATTCTGTCATATGTTTTATTTATTTTTAACATATTTATTATCAGAAAATGTGTTAATAAAACAAAGACATAAATGTTAACAATTTAATTCTTCTTTTAAAAAGGAATTAACTGAAAATGTAACCATTTCGTAGTAACCAAAGTGCTGCGCAACAGAGGTTTATTTTACATAAACTTACATAAAATTTTACATTCCTTAAAAAAAATGTTTTATTAATTGTATTTTGTATAAATAAAGTATACAGTGCTTGTTAAATGTATTAAACCTCAACAAGCCTCTCTATAGAGTAAGGTGCCAATTATTTCCCTCAGTATGCTAATAAAGGTGCTTTAGCGGCACATTCTCAGACAAAAGTCTCTGTCTGCTGTCACCAGCCTTTAATTAATGCCTGTTATTACCTGTGCTGGAGTGCTTGTGTTTGTTTCGGAAGCGCTAAGAGTCTCTCATCTCTACAGGCGGCTGCGCTGAACAGGCAGATAATCAATGGCGCTGTGTAAGTCCCGGTCCATCCGCCCCACTCCATCACAGCATGTGTTTGAGAGGCCGGGGCAACAGCGCACACTCTGGGGAGCCTGGTAGTGCCGCATAAATCAAACGCCTCATAATAAATGCCCGGAGACGCTTGTTGGACGCGTCTGCCAGTCACGCACACAGATTCCGCAAACGTTCCCAAGCCGAAGTTAATTGGCTCCATTCCTCCGTGTCTATGAGGCGGCGTGGAGACACTTGATTAGGTCTCACCAAATCAATCGCCTCATACCAGACGCCGCACTCGGCTGGACCGATAACCTGCTTATTTAAAAGGACCTGTTTTTGGAAAGGCACGCAACAGGAAGGTCATGTAGGAATGCAAGGGGCTTTTAAAAAGCTTTTACATTGGACAGTTTGGCAAGCCATTGGGAAGTGCTTTTAGAAGAATTTCCAAAGCAATCAATTATGGCAGATGTTCATAAACTTAATGCTGCACTCCACTCAAGGTCAGAAAGATCTCATATGAAGGACCACTCAGCTTTGCTACTATTAGCTCTGCAGGCTCCCTTTTCTGGTATTTTTTTATTATTATTTTAATGTAATTTTATATGTATATATATATATATATTAGGGGTGTAACGATACGCGTATTCGTATTGAATCGTTCGGTACGAGGCTTTCGGTTCGGTACGCGGTACGCATTATGTACCGAACGGTTCTTGGACTAATTAATTAGATTTGGAAAATATAAAAGTGTGTGAAATATAATGATATGCGTTCAACAAGGTAGCCCAATAACCAAAACGACATAACAGGCAATGCCCCTGACACCGCCAAAGTGAAAGAAAAAAAAAACACCAAACATGTTTTAGGCTGCTCAGTCAGGTGCGCTTACTCAGTAGGCTACGCGCTGAATGCTCGTGGCAAAATGGCTATTGCGTTTAACAAACCAGAAATAGAAGATCCTCCAATAACCAACAGGTCTGGTGTTTGGGTGAACTTTGGATTCTTTGTAAGCTATGATGGTGTTGTCAAGAGTGATGGATTAAAAAACAACGGTATGTCGCATTTGCTGATGGTACAGCAGCGAATAATTCATGTCATGTCAATCAACTCATTTACGCCGACAACAAGACGATAAAAAGGAGAAACAGCCACAAACTATCCCACAAACTATCCCCGCAGCATTTAGACAGACATTTCCAACTTATTCAAATGGCAAAAGACATCACCGCGGCGAGTGGTCCATTTATAGCCGCGGATATGAGACCTAACGCCCGTTTCACACATACTCCGTCTGCAGTGCGTGTGCGGTGCGTATTTTTTCCCGTACCCATGGGATGACAGCTTTCAAACTGCACGCGGGTGCTCTCCGTCAGTCTGTTCCAGGTGCGCTGCGTCTGCAGCAGTGCACGGATCGTTTTCGTACCGAGTCTATTTTTTGCTGCGCTGCGTTGCTGCATTAAAGTGGTAGAACATTGTTCGCATTAAAATAAACATGTACTGACGCGAAAATCTAGTAATTTCACCACAGATGCATATAATGTAAAATATACTCTTGTTTCAAAGTCAACACATGGCTTTTTTTCTCAAGTAAAGCAACAAAACGACACCTTACCTGGCATTTAGGTTAAAAAAAAAAGTGCCATAATGTAGAGCACTCGTACTTTCTTGGAGGTGAAAAGCAAAGTTCTTTTTGACCTGCAGGATTTATTTTAAAAGGGTGTAAAAACGAAAGAAAAGACGAGAGTCGGCTGTTTTTGAATAGACTATTGTAAGTTTCTAATTTAAAATGTTTGTGATTTAAGGCTATAAACTATGTTTAAATGTTTTGCCACTTGTGTGAGTAAAATCTAAAGTATATAAATATGAATAAATGAATTTAATAAAATGTTGTTTAAATGTAGTAGGCTACGTAACCTGACTTCTATTAAAGAGTAAACAAAGATAATTGGAATTCTGACGAGGCATGTTCAGTAAAAACTTTTGGATTTTAATTAAAAAATAATGAATCAATGCTGTGTTTGTGGTGTGCAACAGCGGATCAGTTGCGGACTGCAAACGCAGCATATGTGGAAGCACTATAGGGTGTGGGGCTCCTGCAACGCGCACCGCACACGCTAATGTAAAGAGCTAATGTCTTATTCCTGTAACTACACAGAAGATGGGTAAAGTATAGCTCCATCATTGTTCAATGTAAAAAAAAAAATCATACTTTGTTAGTTTTAATAAAAAAATAATAATAAAAAGGTAATTTATCTGCCAATTTTTTCTTTTTGCTGTATCTAAAACATACCGAACCTTACCGAACCGAACCGTGACACCAGTGTATCGTATCGAACCGTGAATTTTGTGAACCGTTACACCCCTAATATATATATATATATATATATATATATATATATATATATATATATATATATATATAAATATATATATATATATATATATATATATATATATATATATATATAGTGTGTGGGGGGGGTATAGGGTTTTTTATTATTTATGAATAATTATTAAATCTATTTATTACCTGGCTCTGTGAAATACTTGATTCTGATTGGTCAATCGCGCATTCCAGCGGTACGTTCCCGATAACACCCACTCATCCGGGTACTTCGAGTTATCTTGACCGGTACTACTTCTATGCTTAACGCTGGCGCCATCTTGTGGCTTAAACAACCGTGGGTTACAATGGAAGACTTTAAGGCAGGTTTCCTTTATAAAGTTTTTAATATAGATATTTTTCGTACACAAACGCATCGATTCGAATCAGAAGGCTCTATTAACCCATCGGAGCCGTGTGGAGCACGTTATTTGACGGACAGCTGAATTTTTTATGGACTTCAGAAACAGCTACAACTGCTGTTTGGGTTAACGTTAGCCTGGACTTTTTAAATATAACTCCGATTGTATTTGTCTGAAAGAAGAATGTCATACACACCTATGATGACTTGAGGGTGAGTAAATCATAGGCTTGGTTTCATTTTTGGGTGAACTAACCCTTTCAGCATTAATTTTCAACATTTAGCAGCAATAGAAAAAGGCTTAAAGCAGGTTGGAACTGTTTTTCTTTGCGGAAGCTTTGCGGAAGAGCTAATAAAATATTTAATCTCAAGACAATATTTTGTGTCTAATAATTATTTATTTGAGACTAGTAGCTGTGTAATAAGCGGGATAACTTACACCCAGCCGGTTTTTATCGCAGAATAAACCCCTTCAGAGTGATTCGCGTCGGGGTCCTGATCACTCTGTCGGGGTTTATTCTGCGATAACAACCGGCTGGGTGGACATTATCCCTTACGTATTGTTGAGTGTGTAAAAAAAAAAAGGTGTGGTCATCAAAGATTCACCAGGGGTGCCAATAATTCTGACCACAACTTTATACAGTATATCATTATTTATGGCATGATACAATTATTTGGCACAAATATTATTATTTTGCACTTTTTGGATTATTTATTTTAACATTTTTAAGCCTTTTAATGTATATCTTGTTGATATTCACATTATTTGCCAAAAGTTTTGGGCTGCCTACTTTTACATGCACATGAACTTTAATGACATCCCATTCTTAATCCGTATGGTTTAATATGGAGTTGGCCCACCCTTTGCAGCTATAACAGCTCCAACTCTTCTGGGAAGGCTTTCCACGAGGTTTAGGAGTGTGTTTATGGGAATTTACGACCATTCTTAGAAGAGCATTTGTGAGGTCAGGCACTGATGTTGGACGAGAAGTCCTGGCTCTCAGTCTCCGCTCTTATTCATCCCAAAGGTGTTCAATCGGGTTCAGGTCAGGACTCTATGCAGACCAGTCAAGCTCCTCCACAACAAACTCACCCATCCCATGTCTTTATGGACCTTGCTTTGTGCACTGGTGCGCGGTCATGTTGGAACAGAAAGGGGCCATCCCCAAACTGTTCCCACAATGTTGGGAGCATGAAATTGCCCAAAATGTCTTGGTATGCTGAAGCATTAGGAGTTCCTTTCACTGAAACTATGGAGCCCAGCCCAACCCCTGAATAACCCCATACGCTAACCCCCCTCAACCAAACTTTACACTTGGCAAAATGCAGTCAGGCAAGTACCGTTCTCCTGGCAACCACCAAACCCAGACTCGTCCATGGGATTTCCAAACAGAGAAGCGTGATTGGTCACTCTAGAGAGCAGATCTGTTTATTTGCAGATATCGTAAAGGACTGACTGAATGACACTTTCATTTAAGCGTCAAATTTTGATTGCTTAATTGTTTGTCTGTGTTTTCAGATCATCCTCGTCGATTCTATAGTGTAGAGAGAGCACGGGGATGCCAGATTGCAAATATTAAGTAAATTATATTTAGGGATTTATAATCTAGCAGAGGTTTATTTTGTCTCAAAACAAAGAACAAGTAGATATTTTGGTAGTTTTTCTTTTTAACCTTCATTTACACATAGTATTCATTTTACACATAGTATTTTTAATCAAAGATATAATCTGTTGTCATTTAATAACATTGGTGTTGTTTTGTCATCATCACGTCTAAGTCATGGGTAAAAAGGATGTTAATAACATATTTTCATCATAGATTTTATCAACTAAATTATCACTACTCGACCGATAGCAAACCACAACCATTCAATCAATCCCTGATGGACAAAAGCCCCGTCCTACATTTGTTCTTGTTTGTGAAGCCGTTTCACTCGAATATATGTCACAATAGGGAAGAAAATACCATCACAATTTCTGTTTCATGCCGACTTTAAGGTTTGTAACAGTATAAAGACTGCGTAAGCATGAAACAAGAACAAATGGATCGGAGGTGGACTGAATCAGGGCAGAAAACACTTTCCTTTGTGTCTTTCTCACACTTACAGATCTCTGCTCGCAGAAGTAACACCAGCTTCAGCTGAATTCTCATCAGAAGGACTCCATGATTCATTATTAGGTGGCAGTACTGACACATCTTGCACTTTTTGTAATAAAGCTCCAGGGTTGAAGGTGTTAATTTTACAAATTAGGTTAAATCCTATGAGGTCTTCCAGAACGGTTGCACTCCGAAATGAATTAGATTATTCTCCGTTTTCAGAGACGGTAGATCAGCGTGTTGTCTAGGACGTCAGACTTTGGATGGCAGTTTTCTCCCCCTTTGGTAGAAACGTGACTCTTTGAACTTTGCAGTTACTGGTGTCTATCAGCGATGAGGTTGTTAATTGTGGTTTATTGACGTTAGCACTATATACTCTCTTGGTGAGAACTAAGACGTGCAGTCCAACAGTCATTCACATGTGTCTGTTATGGATGTTTCATTGACTGTTTAATCAAAAATGTATATGCTTGTGTGTGTCCATCTCTTGAGGCAAGATGTCAAATGTTGTCAGACTCATTGAACATACTATGAGTGATCTATACCAGTATGGATCTATTGAGTGTCCAGTGCGATGTGACCTTTATTAAAGCCTGTGTTGTGAGAGATATAAACATCTTTTGTGGTTGAGATTTTTAGAAACAGTGGCATTTAAAGAGGCACATTTACAGTATTACTGCTTATAAGTCTGATCGTTTGATTCTTTGGATTTGAAAGGCTTTATTTAGGTATATGAAGATCACATTTAAAGACATATATTTGACCTGAGAAATGTAATACTTTTACTAAGCAAGGATGCATTTAATTGATCAAAAGTGGTAGTAAAACATTTATAATGTTAGAATAGTTTTCTATTTCAATTAAACACTTGAACTTTTTATTTATTAAATAATCCTGAGACAAAAAATTTCAACATTGATGTTTCTTGAGCATCAAATCACACTAATGATGCTGAAATGTAAGCTTTGATCATAGTAATAAATTATATTTTAACACATATTCACATAGAAAATGCTAATTTAAATTGTAATCCTTTTTCATTAAAAAAAAAATCTGTATTTTTGATTAATTGAATGGAGCCTTGTTCTTACAAAGTTGGAAGCATGAATTGTCTAAAATGTCTTCATATGCCGAAGCATTAAGAGGTCCTTTCACTAGAACCAAGGGGCCAAGTCCAACCCCTAAAAAAAAAAAAAAAAAAAAAAAACATAATCCCCCTTCCACCAAACTTTACACTTGGTACACTTTTAAATATCTGGCAAAGAAATCTCTTAGATGCTTGCTAGAAACAGTTTGTAATATTTTGTCTCAAGACAAAGAACAAATAGTGTTTTTGGTAGTTTTTTTTTTTAAATAACTTTTAGTTAGTTAAAATAATAACATATTTTCATAATAGATTTTGTAATTAAACACTACGCGACTGATATAGCAAACCACAAACATTCAATCAAATAAATGCAACCTGGTGCGCAGAAGAGACTTCTCGCGAAAACATTAAAAAACAAATATTTGACCCAAGAGTGCCAGGATTGACCAATCAGAATGAAGTATTCCTGAGAGCTGTGCAATAAAACCCAGACATGACGGTTTTTGTGTGATTATCACAGGAGACACAACAGCTGTATGTAAGCATGGAAATTATGCATTCAAGTCTAGTCAGTGAAATGTCAGTACACAGTCAAAGGCAATCCATAATTGCCAAGTCATTTACAGATCTGGGATGCAATTTTCCAGTTTGCAGCATCTTCACAAAGCCTGACATTTCTCCCTCATTAGACTGTTTTATATTTCGTGCCTGTTCTCTGCAGCCGTGTGCCACAAACACAAGCCTAATTGGGAGGAAACATACAAAGCAATTAATCAAACAAAATTAGGGCCAATGAGAATTGAGGAAAATAATCCACTTTGCATGTTTATATTCCCATGCCATTACGCGCCTCTAACCAAACGTGAAGCTTGATCTGTCAGTGTGGAAAGTTTTGATTAAGCCGCTCAGAATTAAAGTAGTTTATCATTCCCTGCTGCTGGAGAGTTTCGTTGACTCGGTTTGCAATATTTTGACCGTTTTTTTCCCAGAAGCAGGGGTTGGGAGGACGAGATTGAGTTTACGGCTCTGCGTGCAGATCGTTTTAAGAGACGTTCGGCTTGAATGAGAGAGATCTGACATAGACGGCCAGAGAAACTGCTCGAGTTCACTTCTTAAATGTGAAACACTAAGGTATAAAGAGTGTGAGGCCACAAAAAGTGCATGAAAGTCATTGTTATATTCACAAGGCCTCAAATCAGACTTTCCAGAGATTCCTTTTTTTTTTTTTTTTGCTTTGTTTTTTCCACAAAACATCACACCTGACCTTGCCCTCTGGCATTGAGACACAATCTCAGCTCTTCAAGCTCCTTCAGGACGTCCCGTCACGTCGACTCACGCTGCATCCCCCGGCGGTCGGAGGAATCACTGCGTAGAGATAAAGACAGTTTTGAATGATGTTACTTCTTTCAAATTGAGGAAGACATCAATTAAATCTGTGCTTATCTCTACAAGCAAGCCAATGAGAACCGGATCCCAGCTGCCTCACGCCAAGACCTGCCAATGACGGATAACACGGCTGGAGCGGGGCTTAGCCACGCTTCAGAGATCAGACCTCCTGTCCTGTCTGATTACTTTATTCTGTTTCTCTCACTGTGGAATATAAATTATGTTATAATCTACATGTTCATAACATGCTTGTTTAGGCCTGTATTTATGTTCTTACATTACCTTTCAAAAGCTTGGGGTTAGTACATTATTTAAAAGAAATGTATTCAACAAATGTTGGACTTAGACCAGTAAGAGCTGTAGTAAAACCTCACTCTCTTGGCCTCAAGAGGCACGCTAGCGACTGACAGGACGCTACCTGGTCTTTAGCTGTGGTCTTTAGCCATAATAGCACACCCGGAGCCCCCTGTTCAAATCCCACTTGGAGCGGGTCAAGTAGAACCAGTTGCATTTGGTGCCGTGACCCGGATGGACCATGAGGTTTAGGGGGGTGAGTGTAACGGACGTTGGCCATTAAGAGCTGTGCGTGTAAACCTCACTCCCCTGTCCTCAAGAGGCCTGTCCTCTTCCCACGTCGGAGACCACGGTTCAAATCGAACGACGGACCATAGTTGTTTTTTGGGAAGCGCAATCCTGAGCGGGTGACTCGGATGGGAGTGAGGTTTAGTGGGTCGAATGTAACATAGGCCAGTAAGAGCTAGGGTGTGCAATTGTGTGTAATTGACCATTCGAAAAGATCCGCCCTCTTTAGTTACTGTTGCTATGTCAGACAAGCCGCGCTCTCACACACACACACACACACACACACACACACACGTTCTCACGCAGTGAAAATCACATTGTGGAGCAAAGAGGAGGATACTGACAACACACTGATAGACAGGACAGAGCAGGCTACTTTTAATATAAAATGGTGTCTCAACTCTTGATTTGGTCATTTTTTTAAAGAAATGTAAGCAATAAATACCATTTTGTGGCTCTTTTAATGTGTGATGACCGTGAACCTATCATCTCTTCCTTATAGTATCAAATAAACATGAATGAACTTCAGAAGGAATGTTGTTTCAACTGCGGAAAGACAGAAAGAAATTAGTTCAAGTCCACCGATGTTAATCTACGATCTCTCTTGACTGCTTTGTTGGAAAAAATGGCGGATTCGGCGAATGGCGGATTGTGATTGGTCAGATCGCATGTCAATCAAACTCCCAGCGAAGGGTGAATTAATATTAGAAAAATTAAAATACTATTACAATTTTACTATGTTGCTTTGCGGTCTGTAAATGCAGTGAATACATGTTAAATCCCACTAAAACTTGCAGTTATAGCTCAATCCACTGGGTGGCGCTGTGGAGCGGGTTAATCATTTGACTGTATTTGATCATAATGTCATCGCCTGTCTCGCCATGTTTGGAATTACTTCGATGAAATGAGAATCAGAATGATTTCTGAAGGATCATGTGATGCTGAAAATACAGCTTTGATCACAGGAATAAACTACATTTTAACATTTATTCACCAATATATGGATTTCATATTATAATAATATTTGGGAACACTTTATTTTAAGGTTCAGTTATTAACTATTAACTAGCTGCTTATTAGCATGCATATTACTAGGATATTGGCTGTTTATTAGTACTTATAAAACACATATTAATGCCTTATTCTGCATGACCCTATTCTACATCCCTTAATCCTACCCAATGCCTAAACTTAAACGCTACAAAAACTACCTTACTAACTATTAATAAGCAGTAAATTAGGAGTTTATTGAGGCAAAAGTCGTAGTTAATAGTGAATGTGTTCCCCGTACTAACATGTTACCTAATAGAGTTTTTACTGTATTTTTAATTAAAGAAAAAAATGCAGCCTTGGTGAGCATTAAAATCGTACTGACCCAAAACTTTGTGTGTGCGTGCGTTCGTGTGTGTGCGTGTGTGTGCGTGTGTGTGCGTGTGTGTGTGTGTGTGTGTGTGTGTGTGTGTGTGTGTGTGTGTGTGTGTGTGTGTGCATGCACGTGGCCTATATAATATATATGTATCTAGAAACAACAAGAAAACGTCTCTGCCCATATTACTTCTGTAATCTGGCATTTTTATGAGTAAAAAAGGAAACTCAGCTAAATGGGATGCTGGACGTGACTTGATTTTATCCTGCAGTGAAGGTGACGTATACACTGTCAGAAAATAGGGCACAATGCTGTCACCCGAGTGGTACCTTTAAGGTTCTACTATGTTCCTTTAAGGTACTACTATGTTCCTTTAAGGTTCTACTATGTTCCTTTAAGATTCTACTATGTTCCTTTAACGTACTACTATGTTCCTTTAAGGTACTACTATGTTCCTTTAAGATTCTACTATGTTCCTTTAAGGTTCTACTATGTTCCTTTAAGGTTCTACTATGTTCCTTTAAGATTCTACTATGTTCCTTTAAGGTACTACTATGTTCCTTTAAGGTACTACTATGCACTCTTAAAGTACTGATATGTACCTTTAAGGTTCTACTATGTTCCTTTAAGGTACTACTATGTTCCTTTAAGATTCTACTATGTTCCTTTAAGGTACTACTATGTTCCTTTAAGGTACTACTATGCACTCTTAAAGTACTGATATGTACCTTTAAGGTTCTACTATGTTCCTTTAAGGTTCTACTATGTTCCTTTAAGATTCTACTATGTTCCTTTAAGGTACTACTATGTTCCTTTAAGGTACTACTATGCACTCTTAAAGTACTGATATGTACGTTTTTAGGAATTAATATGTACCATTTGGGGGTGAGTAAGATACAAAGATGTACCTTTTCACTTTTGTACCTTAGGGTACCGCCCCAGTGACAGCACTGTACCTATTTTTCTGAGAGTGTAGTTACATTGTACTTACTCAAATAAGTGATATTAGTGAACTACGTGTACTTACTATAGAGCTATGGTTTTGTTTAGGGCTAGTTATGCATAATTTACAGTTATTGCTGTAGTAACGTGTCACTCATCAAAGTTTCAGAAAGTTACAATGCTTTGGTTTCATGAGAGATCACCATGACGAATGTTTTCCTTCGCTGTGCACTGGTGAATGTCCAGGAATGTGCATTAAGAAAGTAAATGAATAGGGTCAATTTTGGTTTGGTGTTGACTTTAAAGCAAGTTGATTCCTCCATCTGTTCCGGACAGAAATTAGAGCTCCTCTGAAAGGCCTGCTGGCGGGATGGAGGCAAAGCCGCGCAGAGCAGTTTGATCCCCATTGCCAGCTGAGAGCTGTGAAATGGCCCGTTCCCCCTGCAGACCGCCAATGTAGGGCACTTACATTTAGAAAGCGGCCTGGATGTGAGCTCTCGCTCTTAAAGCAACAGACAGCTGCTGCTCCTGTGCCAATGTGATGCTGAAAGGCCTTCCGCAGCATTTCGGTGATAGATAAAAAATCTAGTCTGTTCAGGAGACGTGTGCTGTTCATTTTCTGAACTATCTGACTCACTAAAGGGGGGGTAAAACACTCAGTTTCAGTCAATCTCATGTCAATCTTGAGTACCTATAGAGTAGTATTGCATTGTTCATATCTCCGAAAAGTCTTTAGTTTTATTATATTTATAAAGGAAATATGGCCTGTACCGAGTCTTTCCGGAAAAAACCGAGCGCCTGGAGGCGTTTCGTGTGGGCGGAGCTAAAGACTGATGAATGCGCACAAAGCGGTGACGTCCTCAAGCGTGGAGAAGAAAATACTACCCTAAATAAACCATGGCTATCAATCAGATTCAACTAATACAGATATGATCCAGAATCAGATCCGGAGTCTGAAATAAACTGAACAGGAGAAACCGCAACAGCAGGACGTCCGTCTCTGTGGTATGGACTGTATTTAGTGGCCTGTCAACATTTGTGTGTGTTTACTCGCAGTTTATGAGGACATGATTCGGTTTATGGACTATTGTATGCGACTAAACCTTAGCAGTAGCAAGCAAAACGGTTTTGCCCGTCAGACTAGTGTAACGTTATACAGAGAACAACAATGGAGTAACCGTTGTTCTCACAAAGCACACTTTGTGAGAACGCTAGGTTTATGTTTGGGTGGTTTTACAATAATCAGACTGACACCTATAGTGGTCAGCTAAACAAATGTATTTAAACACACACCATAGATCGCATGCTCCATTGATAAATTAACTAACGTTATACACGATCGTGTCGTTTACTGATGTTTACTCACGCGCCGATAGCCAACAGCACAGACATTTGAAGCAGTTTAACTCACCGGCTGCTTCCAAAGCAGGACCGAACCTTTATCGCTGGGACCGCTCCGTCAAAAACACACTTCTTTGGTGACATTGTTGATTTGGTGAAGTCCTGAGACTGCAGTGTTTATGGGCGGCGTGCATTTGCTCTCTCGCCTCTGGTCACGCGCTCACCCCTCCGGGAGAAGAGCCCGTACGAACCATACTCGAAAAAAACTCGCCGAAACTTGTGAGAAACCGGAAGGAGTATTTTTAACACAGAAATACTCCATCAAACGTCCAACATTAGTTTTTGAAACTTTGACTATGTTTAGGATGGGAATCCAAGTCTTTAACAGTGTAAAAAGCTCAGTATGCATGAAACAGCATTTCACCCCCCCTTTAAACAAACGGATGGCTTACTCTGAGCCATATATGAGAGCAGAATAACACAGAGACTCAAGGGTGCAGGACAATTTTCTCTCAAGCCAGTAGGAAACACCCTAGCAATCCTACCTGTCCTCCAAAAAAATACGACTCTATAGGTTGTTTTTCTAGCACATTATTACGACCTACGTTTTAAAGTCATGCGCCCTCCAGCTGCCGTAAAAATGAAATGATGTATGACTGTCGTTACCAATCAAAATGCATGTTCATTTTAATGCAATATCTGGACTTTTTACCACCATTTGTCATATTTCCATTTTGCAAAAATATATTTTTTTAATTTACAACTACACCCACCCCATCCCTAAACCTACTCAGTGATTTATAGTGCACACACACTATGAGCACGATCGCATGATCACATGTTGTTGTTGTATAGTGCAATGCTTTACCAACTGAGCTATGCAAAACCTGAAATATTACGCAGATAAAAGGGAAGAATGCTTTTAATTGAAAGTGTCCTGCTGTCAAAAGGAGCACAACTTTAGTAAACGCTCCTGTTCGTCGTATTTAGTTAATTAAAATATTGCCGATAGTGACGCAACTTTAATAAACGCTCCTATGGGTCGTATTTAATTAATTTAAATATTGCAGATAGTGGCGCAACTTTAATAAACGCTCCTATGGGTCGTATTTAATTAATTTAAATATTGCAGATAGTGGCGCAACTTTAATAAACGCTCCTATGGGTCGTATTTAATTAATTTAAATATTGCAGATAGTGCCGCAACTTTAATAAACGCTCCTATGGGTCGTATTTAATTAATTTAAATATTGCAGATAGTGCCGCAACTTTAATAAACGCTCCTATGGGTCGTATTTAATTAATTTAAATATTGCAGATAGTGGCGCAAGTTTAGTAAACGCTCCTAAGGGTCGTATTTAATTAATAATAATAATAATAATAATAATAATAATAATGCGTTCGATTTATATAGCGCTTTTCAAGGCACTCAAAGCGCTTTACATTGAAGGGGGGAATCTCCTCAACCACCACGCAGCATCCACCTGGGACAATTAATTTAAATATTGCAGATAGTGGTGCAACTTTAGTAAACGCTCCTATGGGTCGTATTTATTTAATTTAAATATTGCAGATAGTGGCGCAACTTTAGTAAACGCTCCTAAGGGTCGTATTTAATTAATTAAAATATTGTCGATAGTGGCGCAACTTTAATAAACGCTCCTAAGGGTCGTATTTAATTAATTAAAATATTGTCGACAGTGGCGCAACTTTAGTAAACGCTCCTAAGGGTCGTATTTAATTAATTAAAATATTGTTGACAGTGGCGCAACTTTAGAAAACGCTCCTATGGGTCGTATTTCAAGGAAGTGCCAAACAACCTATATATAGGCGTATTGGTTGGAGGACATGTTGTAGTAATCACATAGCAACAGACCCAACACCATCTTAGCAATAGCTTTGAAAACAGCTTGGCAACTACCCAGAATTATTTTATTTTTTGTTGCATAAAAGCAAACGCATATGCTCGAACATATGGGTGAAGCTTATGGAAAACATGTCCATGTTTCACCCCATAATGGAATTGATGAATAGAGAAAAATATTTTGTATTAAGAAAATGAAGCCTAAGAGCATTGAGGTTGTTTTTTTATTTTTGTCATAGTGATCAGGTTTATTTTAGTATCATTGGCTCTGTTTTTACACCTGGCATTAAGATGCGTTTTGGTCGATCAGATCACCAGTAGATGAGGAGACACATTCCCGTTTACACCTGGTGTTTTAACCCGTCTCTTTTGGCCACTTCTGTCCTATGGGTGGGTAGGTGTATCTTGTTGTTTTCAGATCTTTCAATCTAATGGATGAAATAAGCTTGTGCAATATACATATGAACACGACTGGAGATGATGAAGAGCATCAGCTTTAGTTTCTGCTCTGACAGCCGCAAAACCAGAGTGAGAGTGTGTGTTAGAAATCAGGAATGGTGGGAGAACATTGAGCTTGGGACGTTTTTCATCTTCAAACCAAACTGGGGTCTTCAGCCGACAGTTTAAATCCTGTGTGGCTAGTGCGCTTCCCATGTTTCCGCTTTAGGTCAGCAGGAGGAGAGTTGAGTTTAAACACATTCGACCACATGAGCGTTTAAAAGCAATCTGGTTTAATGAGCTTTCAACTACCTCTGGAAGTGTTTGAAAGTGGACATGCTCATAACGTTTTAGACCCGTTTACACCTGCATTTAGCATTGTCCACTTGTGATCCGATCGACCAAAACACATCTTAATGCCAGGTGTAAACAGGGCAAATGAAACATAGGTGTCGGACCGTAACGGCTAAATGGTCACATCCTTGTAGAACTCTTAATTACAATTTGTTAACTGGTAATTTTTGGAGTGCTCTAACTTTTACCAAATTTTGCCATAGAAATGCATAAGACCATATTCATCATCTGGGATCATGCAGACCTAGCCTGACATGGTCATACTCAATTCTAGTCAGAATATGAGTCTGCTGCTCCATTGGGCTGTGATTATGGGGCGTGTTTCAACCGAACCAGGAAAGACATAATTTGGATAGACCTACAACCAATCAGAGCAACGGAGCGACGCATAACGTTAGTTATCAAATGTCAACAGACCTCAACTGCACTGTGTTGCCAAGTCTGCGTTTTTTCCCACGGGTTGTTTTCTATGTCCGTGGGTTGAAGCGACTATTATGTGATATATACACCCATGAGTGCGAATTTAAGCAGCAACCTTGCCAAAATAACACACATTTTACCCCCCAAAATGAGAACCCCCTGGGAAGCTATTGTTTAGAGCTTGTAGTTGGCGGGATTTGTTGTAAACACTTGGCAACCCTGTCTGCGCGCACGCTGGAATACACAATCTTTTCTGGTGTTATAAAAAAATAAAAGACTTTAATGACAGAGTACTTACAAACATGATCATCATTTCTGAGAGAAATAGCGGCGATGAATGCAGATACGAACAAGCTCTCCGTTTAGGATTCCAACAAATATAATCCCCTTTGATGACGTGATGATTACGTTACTGTTGATCATCTGTCCGTCATCGTCTAAAGCCCGCCCTGATGATTTCATTGGTCTCAGTTTCTGTTCAGGCATAATTACTCCTCTATGGATCGAGTCCAGACCGAACCGCCCAAGCTCAAATGTTGTGGGCGGGGCTGAGTTCGGCAAAAACTTAATTTCTTTTCGACTGAAGAAAGAAAGACATCTTGGAAGTGAACTAATCCTTTAAGCTATGAGTACAGCAGCTTTGTGCCTGGGGAATCGTTATTCAGAAGTCATTTATTGAGCCAATATCCACAATTTTTCTAAATATATATTCTTTTAACAGTGCGATCGGGCTTTTATAGCTAAATAAACAATCTTTTTCACAATGGGTAGATAATATCAAGTTCCCATCGTTCCATCACACCATGGGTGTCGGAAGCAAATAAAAAGTGGGGGGGTCAGTAGCAGCTATGGCAAATATGATAGGTGGGGTAATTGTTTTGCGAGGGGTCAGGGGGCTCTCCCCCAGAATTTTTTTTTTTTTCATAGATGTGATTTCCTGCATTATGGTGCATTTGAGGCCATATCCCTTTCCTATTCCAAAAGACACCTCAAACCAGTCAATACCAATAGTCTAATAAAAAGGCTATATTCATTTAACTGCCATAGAAATCAACAGTTTCACAGATAATGATAATGAACAAGTTGCATGTTTTTTATGCTCCGTGTCCAGACAGAAAAAGTGCCGTTTACTAAACGATTGATTGGGCCAGAAAAAATTACAGAAATCACAGAATTATTTACCGTGGCTATAGAGTAGGGGTAAGACGCATGGCATCTTGTTTTGACGCAAATCGAGCATAGGTTCGAATCCGCCTTTAGCCACACTCTCGCATATCAGATCGGAAAGATCCATCACATATCAGATCGGAAAGATCCATCACATATCAGATCGGAAAGCTTCATCACATATCAAATCGGAAAGATCCATCACATATCAGATCGGAAAGATCCATCACATATCAGATCGGAAAGATCCATCACATATCAGATCGGAAAGATCCATCACATATCAGATCGGAAAGATCCATCACATATCAGATCGGAAAGATCCATCACATATCAAATCGGAAAGATCCATCACATATCAGATCGGCAAGATCCATCACAAATCAGATCGGAAAGATCCATCACATATCAGATCGGAAAGATCCATCACATATCAGATCTCGGAAAGATCCATCACATATCAGATCGGAAAGATCCATCACATATCAGGTCGGAAAGATCCATCACATATCAGATCTCGGAAAGATCCATCACATATCAGATCGGAAAGATCCATCACATATCAGATCGGAAAGATCCATCACATATCAGATCGGAAAGATCCATCACATATCAGATCGGAAAGATCCATCACATATCAGATCTTGGAAAGATCCATCACATATCAGATCGGAAAGATCCATCACATATCAGATCGGAAAGATCCATCACATATCAGATCGGAAAGATCCATCACATATCAGATCGGAAAGATCCATCACATATCAGATCGGAAAGATTCATCACATATCAAATCGGAAAGATCCATCACATATCAGATCGGAAAGATCCATCACATATCAGATCGGAAAGATCCATCACATATCAGATTGGAAAGATCCATCACATGTCAGATCTCGGAAAGATCCGTCACATATCAGATCGGAAAGATCCATCACATATCAGATCGGAAAGATCCATCACATATCAGATCGGAAAGATCCATTACATATCAGATCTCAGAAAGATCCATCACATATCAGATCTCGGAAAGATCCATCACATATCAGATCGGAAAGATCCATCACATATCAGGTCGGAAAGATCCATCACATATCAGATCGGAAAGATCCATTACATATCAGATCTCAGAAAGATCCATCACATATCAGATCTCGGAAAGATCCATCACATATCAGATCGGCAAGATCCATCACATATCAGATCGGAAAGATCCATCACATATCAGATAGAAAAGATCCATCACATATCAGATCGGAAAGATCCATCACATATCAGATCTCGGAAAGATCCATCACATATCAGATCGGAAAGATCCATCACATATCAGATCGGAAAGATCCATCACATATCAGATCGGAAACATCCATTACATATCAGATCGGAAAGATCCATCACATATCAGATCGGCAAGATCCATCACATATCAGATCGGAAAGATCCATCACATATCAGATCGGAAAGATCCATCACATATCAGATCGGAAAGATCCATCACATATCAGGTCGGCAAGATCCATCACATATCAGGTCGGAAAGATCCATCACATATCAGATCGGAAAGATCCATCACATATCAGATCGGAAAGATCCATCACATATCAGATCGGAAAGATCCATCACAAATCAGATCGGAAAGATCCATCACATATCAGATCGGAAAGATCCATCACATATCAGATCTCGGAAAGATTCATCACATATCAGGTCGGAAAGATCCATCACATATCAGATCTCGGAAAGATCCATCACATATCAGATCGGAAAGATCCATCACATATCAGATCGGAAAGATCCATCACATATCAGATCGGAAAGATCCATCACATATCAGATCGGAAAGATCCATCACATATCAGAAAGGAAAGATCCATCACATATCAGATCTCGGAAAGATCCATCACATATCAGATCGGCAAGATCCATCACATATCAGATCGGAAAGATCCATCACATATCAGATAGAAAAGATCCATCACATATCAGATCGGAAAGATCCATCACATATCAGATCTCGGGAAGATCCATCACATATCAGATCGGAAAGATCCATCACATATCAGATTGGAAAGATCCATCACATGTCAGATCTCGGAAAGATCCGTCACATATCAGATCGGAAAGATCCATCACATATCAGATCGGAAAGATCCATCACATATCAGATCGGAAAGATCCATTACATATCAGATCTCAGAAAGATCCATCACATATCAGATCTCGGAAAGATCCATCACATATCAGATCGGAAAGATCCATCACATATCAGGTCGGAAAGATCCATCACATATCAGATCGGAAAGATCCATTACATATCAGATCTCAGAAAGATCCATCACATATCAGATCTCGGAAAGATCCATCACATATCAGATCGGCAAGATCCATCACATATCAGATCGGAAAGATCCATCACATATCAGATAGAAAAGATCCATCACATATCAGATCGGAAAGATCCATCACATATCAGATCTCGGAAAGATCCATCACATATCAGATCGGAAAGATCCATCACATATCAGATCGGAAAGATCCATCACATATCAGATCGGAAACATCCATTACATATCAGATCGGAAAGATCCATCACATATCAGATCGGCAAGATCCATCACATATCAGATCGGAAAGATCCATCACATATCAGATCGGAAAGATCCATCACATATCAGATCGGAAAAATCCATCACATATCAGGTCGGCAAGATCCATCACATATCAGGTCGGAAAGATCCATCACATATCAGATCGGAAAGATCCATCACATATCAGATCGGAAAGATCCATCACATATCAGATCGGAAAGATCCATCACAAATCAGATCGGAAAGATCCATCACATATCAGATCGGAAAGATCCATCACATATCAGATCTCGGAAAGATTCATCACATATCAGGTCGGAAAGATCCATCACATATCAGATCTCGGAAAGATCCATCACATATCAGATCGGAAAGATCCATCACATATCAGATCGGAAAGATCCATCACATATCAGATCGGAAAGATCCATCACATATCAGATCGGAAAGATCCATCACATATCAGAAAGGAAAGATCCATCACATATCAGATCTCGGAAAGATCCATCACATATCAGATCGGCAAGATCCATCACATATCAGATCGGAAAGATCCATCACATATCAGATAGAAAAGATCCATCACATATCAGATCGGAAAGATCCATCACATATCAGATCTCGGGAAGATCCATCACATATCAGATCGGAAAGATCCATCACATATCAGATCGGAAAGATCCATCACATATCAGAAAGGAAAGATCCATCACATATCAGATCTCGGAAAGATCCATCACATATCAGATCGGCAAGATCCATCACAAATCAGATCGGAAAGATCCATCACATATCAGATCGGAAAGATCCATCACATATCAGATCGGAAAGATCCATCACATATCAGATTTAGGAAAGATCCATCACATATCAAATCGGAAAGATCCATCACATATCAGATCGGCAAGATCCATCACAAATCAGATCGGAAAGATCCATCACATATCAGATCGGAAAGATCCATCACATATCAGATCGGAAAGATCCATCACATATCAGATCGGAAAGATCCATCACATATCAGATCTCAGAAAGATCCATCACATATCAGATCTCGGAAAGATCCATCACATATCAGATCGGAAAGATCCATCACATATCAGATCGGAAAGATCCATCACATATCAGATCGGAAAGATCCATCACATATCAGATCGGAAAGATCCATCACATATCAGATCGGAAAGATTCATCACATATCAAATCGGAAAGATCCATCACATATCAGATCGGAAAGATCCATCACATATCAGATCGGAAAGATCCATCACATATCAGATCGGAAAGATCCATCACATGTCAGATCTCGGAAAGATCCGTCACATATCAGATCGGAAAGATCCATCACATATCAGATCGGAAAGATCCATCACATATCAGATCGGAAAGATCCATTACATATCAGATCTCAGAAAGATCCATCACATATCAGATCTCGGAAAGATCCATCACATATCAGATCGGAAAGATCCATCACATATCAGGTCGGAAAGATCCATCACATATCAGATCGGAAAGATCCATTACATATCAGATCTCAGAAAGATCCATCACATATCAGATCTCGGAAAGATCCATCACATATCAGATCGGCAAGATCCATCACATATCAGATCGGAAAGATCCATCACATATCAGATAGAAAAGATCCATCACATATCAGATCGGAAAGATCCATCACATATCAGATCTCGGGAAGATCCATCACATATCAGATCGGAAAGATCCATCACATATCAGATCGGAAAGATCCATCACATATCAGATCGGAAACATCCATTACATATCAAATCGGAAAGATCCATCACATATCAGATCGGCAAGATCCATCACATATCAGATCGGAAAGATCCATCACATATCAGATCGGAAAGATCCATCACATATCAGATCGGAAA